>NW_027418513.1:0-119950 GCF_009905375.1 Apium graveolens | reverse complement strand
AAGGATGTTTAAGGTTCAAATGCATATTAAGATTGTAAAGATAAAACAGAAAAAGGCAAGAAAAGCAACGTATAAAACATAACCCGAAGGGTAACAAGTTCTGATATAAATAAAGTTCAAAAGAAGATATACAAAAAGCTAGGCCTTGGAAGGATGAGATTCCTCAGAACCACTATGCTTAGTTCTATTTAATGTAAATTAGAAAGTCCTTTTGATAGGGATAAATAAATTATGTTTGTATAATTAATACTGCATTAATTGTACAAACTGTGGGCTGCCAGGCCCAATAAAAAGATATATGAAACTCAGACCAGAAAGGTTAAGCCTGATGGACCAGATTAGGCCTGATGTAATAAAAAAGGCCCAAAAGCCCTGATTATTAATTAATTTCGTAATTAATTAATAAGGGACAAATCAGATGTTGAAAAGAGTCCCGATAAGGATATAAATCCTTGGAGATTAGCCTCAAGGGGACCTAAAGGATAAGAAATCAGTTTCCTACTATCTAGGACTCCAAAGTCCATTCTAATTATGAGACTTGCCCACCAAGTCTCCTATACCAAGTCCAATTCAAGGACTCCCAACATCTATATAAGGGGTCTCACCCCCACCAATCAGAACTACGTTTTTTGGCTTGATTCTCTAATTCACAGAGATACGTAGGCATCTCGTAAAGGCAGATTGAGTCACGAAACACGAGAGCAGCCATTAAAGGCCTTGAGCTCCCGAATCTTAGTATTAAATACAGCAAGTAATAACCTTGGTTTTTATTTATAACAATGGATGAGGTTCGGAAAGAAAGGAAAGCTAAGCCCACGAAGTGTTGGACCCTTGGATATATTAAGACGTATTGGGAAGTTAGCATATGAGCTAGCCCTTACCCCCGAACCTACAACAAGCTCTTAACGTGTTCCACGTATCAATGTTAAGGAAGTGTAATTCAGATGCCAGGCAATTAGGGGCGTGTGAGTGCATAGACATGCAACCAGACGTAACCTATATGGAGCAACCAGGAAGGGTTATAGATTGAAAAAGAATAAGTGATGGGGAAAAGGGCTATCAAACTAGTCAGAGTTTGATGGTAGAACCACAATGTGGGAAAATTGACTTGAGAGTTAGAAAGTGCAATGCTAAGAGAGCATCCCTATTCATTTTCTATCCAATTCCGGGACGGAATCCTTTTAAGGAGGGGAGACTGTAATAACCCCAATTTTTGGAATTTTTGAAACCCTTATGAATAGTGATTTTGCCGATTATGCTGAATAAGAAAACTTTTCACCACACTATGTAGGGGTTCTTTTATTGATCTTCTGAGATATTATTAGTACTATATGTGGTATATAAGTGTATGTAAAGATCGTCAGAATCCAAATCCGAATACTTTGATTTTTCTCGAAAATCCACCAGATACCGAAAAAATTGAGTAAAAGGTAACATGGTTAAAGGGATTTAAATTCAAGGATTATAAGAGAGGATCATTAAAGGATTATAAGATATTGAGAAAGATTTAGGGGAACCCAAGTAATAAGATCCCGGATGTGATCCCTCAAACAACGAAAGAGAACAGAGTTAAGCAAACCGTAAAACAAATAAACGACCAAGGTACAAGCACATACAAGTAGAATGGGAAGGAAGCTTCCAAGAAAAGCTAAAACAAGTGGTTAAAAGAGAAGGTGACATCATCAAACCTTAAGGGAAAGGCATGTGGCTTGGAGGTGAGGTCATCCAAGTGATGTCATCACTTTATCAAAGCAATCTCCACCAAGTATTCATTTCACAAATACCAAAATCAAAATCAACCAAAACAAACTCATTTCTCTTCTTTCCCCATCTATTGCTCTCAGCTTTTCCATGAAAAGCAAAGGAAAAATTTCAAAAAATCAAGCTACACACCTTCATAATTCAAGAGGTTTGTTTCTTTAGCTTCCATAATTCATAACTTAGATGAGCCATAAGTTTAAGCTCAAGATTCCATGTTTATCATAGCTAATCAATTCATCAAATTTCTTGGTGAATAGTGTTTTTCAAGAACTTGAAATTTTGTTCTTGAGTTTTTGTTTAGATTAAGCTTTGGTAAGGACTCTCAAGGGTGATTCCAAGCTCCTTAGTTACTTTTACTCACCAAGGAAGGTATAATCTCATAACCTAGCCCTACTTTTGTATATTTAGAGTTTTTGTGTTGGAATGGTTCATGAGAAGCTTGATTATTGTGTATTTAGAGATGTGTTGGTTTTGTGATGTGTTTGGAGTTGTAAATCTTGTTGATTAGTTAAAGAACTTATGTAAGCTTTTAGTTCATGATTGGGAAGTAGTGTAAATTGGAAATATTGAGTTGTTGGGGCTGTTGTAGCATTGGATGTATGGAGTTTGGTTGTATGGTTAAATTGTGGTTGATTGGTGGTTGATTTGGAGTAGGATAAAAATTGGTAATCGCGTAAACATAGCCGTCGTAATGTCCGATTTACTTTAGACTGTTTTGTTCTTAACATAAGGACCCGAGAACTCACTGTTAGGTTTTGACCACTGCCATGATTAGATAGTTCATGTTACGAACTTCGTTTTGATATGTGGTTCGTTTGAATCCGATGTACGGTTTAGGAGAAACGACTGTTTTAATTAACGGCGTATCGCGAATGAACCATTACCCCTCGCCTTACTTTGAAACCTTGGTTAAGGCCCTAAAAGACTAATTGGATTACGAAACAATTATGTAATGTGGATTAGGAAGTTGGTAAAGTACTCGCGAAAGAATCGCCTTAAAATTCGTAATGGTTAATTTATTAAAAATGGTGGAGCCGAGGGTACTCGAGCGACTTAAGTGAATCGTTAAGCGCAAAAGCGAGCGTTAGAGTCTAGTTGGTTAAAGTGTAGATTCTTAAGCGACTTGTTAGTGTATACTGAAAATATTTATTTGAATTATGTACATTTATTTCTGGCCAGTTTATTTGAGAATCATTTGAATGTTTACATGTTGTCTAATATTATATATTGTAAATAATCTAGTATCAAATGGGATACAGAATATTAGATTATTAAATACGGTTATATAATATAATAAGGTTCACAACACAGGTGGTGTTGGACAATCCACTGGTATGGCTGTAGTATTATTTAGATTAGTTTATATTGACTAATAAATAATACTAGTATACTTTGTGTATATTGAACAGGATCAAATTTAGAATTGTTCCCTTAATACTGATTAAGAAGGAGAACTAAGATTTTATGTTATTATTAATGCTTAGGTTCTTAATCCGGAAATAGTAATTGACACATGTATATTATTTACATGCTTTGATTTATATATGAAATAATTCTTTTGAATTATATCATTATATTTTGGGTGATGGAATTATATACATGGTGGATATTATTTATTGAAGGAATCCATGTCCTGATAATATTCGGGTTAATGATGTCCCCTTGAAAGCTCAAAAAGATTTAATTATGTGAAATCCTGCAGGTGGAATTTATTCTGGTATAATTAAATAAAGGTTGAGTGGATGATCAAGGATAAAAGATATTAATTAAATAAATTATCAGTAATTTATTTAATTAATGGACATATGATATTTTAAACATGGGGAATTTAATAAGCAAATAATATTGGAACCGAATTAATTAAATTACGGTATTAGGAAAGGTAGTGCAAATATTAATTCTTTAGTAGATTGAATTAATATTTAATTACATTGGGCTAGGCTCAAGATGTAATTAGAAGGCCCAACCTAATTATCCATGGTCCCTATTGTAGCCTATATATATTCTTATTCTCTTCTTGCTTAGCAATTGTGTGAAAACATATTGTAGCCACCAAGGAGCAAGAAGAGAGGATAACTTGAGAAGACGGAGGCCACACTTCGCTCAAGGGAATTTGGGAATACAATAGAAGAGCGTGGAATCAACCATTAACAAGGTAATCCTCTTTTCGTAATCTTTATCGTAAAACGTAGTAACACCCTAAGTCTGTGGTTCCCAACAATTGGTATCAAGAGCCTGGTAATGGGTTCTACGTTTTATGATATAATGTCCATGTCGTAATTATATATGCGTGTATATAGTGTTTTGCTTGTATTGGTTTTGATGCAGGTTGTTAATCCACTATTATGGCCATGTATATTTTAATTATGTGTTTGGATCCTACGTGGTTTAATCGCGGGTAATTTTTGTTTTGGTTTCCACGTGGTTTAATCGTGGTTGTAATTTACACGAGGGTTGATCGTGTTAGAATAGATTTTACAAAATTAGTTTTGTATTAGATCTATTTTTTTGTAATTGTTCCGGGTATTTCGTAATAGTTATGTGCGATCGGAAATCAATTCCAGTAGTTTTTTATTCCGCTGTGCGATTACAAGGGGCTGCTGGGGCCGTTGCGGCAGCTGGGACTGCTGGGGCTGCTGTGGCTGCTGCGGCAGCTGGGACTGCTGGGGCTGCTAGGGCTGCTGGGGCTGCTGCGGCAGTGGGGACTGCTGGGGCTGCTGGGGCTGCTGTGGGCGTCGGGGCGCGCTTGGGGCAGATTTTTTTTTAGAGCTGGATTTTTTTTTCAAGGGCCATAATAGTTGAAAATTTATTTTAATTTTTTCCATTAAATTTTAATTATTGCTTTAATTTATTGATTATGTGTGTCGTTAATTATGTGTGTAATTTTTTAAAATTGCATGTTTAACTTAATTAGGACGACATGGACATAAATTTTATTTATTACTTTAATTAAATATTATATATTGCTAAAATTATGTGTGTATTTTGAATGCATGATTAGACATAATTATAACAACATAGGGCCCCATTTAATTTTAAAATTCCTCAATTTTTATAAAAAAAAAATCTAAGTGGGAGAGGGAATTAATATGAAATTAAATCCCATGGTCTCCATTATTGGTTGAAGATAATTTAACATAAAGACGAATATAAATTATATATACGTCATCCATCGTGGCATGTAATTTATGGTATCTAGAATGTTATAGAAATTACTAGAACAAACTTCTTAAATTAATAAATTTTAAAAGGAATAAATACGGATTTTCTTTATTTCTGATTTGGGGCGATTTTGTCAAAAATGGGTTCATCGAACTTATAAGGCTGTGGGTTTTAAACGAGACCGATGTGACTCCTCCACTACCTGGAAATCAAACCATTGATGAATATTGAATTGAAGTATTCTATTCAAGGCAAAATTACGAATATTGGAAGGTATACACGCCACCCATCGTGGCGTACCAAGTTCCATTGATTTCAAATAATTTAAGATTTGATGATGGTATACACTTAGCTATGAAAAATAATATAGTCCACCCCAACGTGGCATATTGTTTAGTAATAGGACCGAAGTAACATTTAAACAAAATTAGGTTGTATACATGTCACACATCGTGGCGTACCAGAAGCTTATGGTGTTTATATGTTAGTTCAATAAATTTTAATAATTGTTAGAGGAATCAAAAGATCTTAATAATTAATGCACCCTTATTTATGTGATCTTTTTATGCATGATTCTCAGGATAAAATGGGTTTTAATCCACTATTCACCATACTTAAGGATAACAAACTTACCGGACCTAACTATATTGAATGGAAACGAAATTTGGACATTGTGTTGACTGCTGAGGAGTACAAGTTTTGCACTTATGAACCCAAGCCTGAACAGCCTGCTGTTGATGCTCCTGAAGATGAGAAAGAGTATTATAAACGGTGGATTAAGGCTGATGAAATGTCGCGATGTTACATTCTGGCAGCAATGTCGGGTGTTTTGCAGCATCAGCATCAGTCTATGGCCACTGCTTCGGATATGCTCTTTAATCTCAAGGAACTTTTTGGAGATCAGAATAGGCCTGCTAGGCAAGTAGCCATGAAGGCTTTAATGAACACTCAGATGGCTGAAGGCACACCTGTAAGGGATCATGTTCTCAAGATGATGTCTCATCTGAATGAGATAGAGATCCTTGGTGCTGAACTTGACGGGGAAACCCGGATTGACATTATCCTTATGAGCTTGTCCAAGAGTTTTGAGCAGTTCCGCTTGAATTACAACATGAACAAGAGGCAGTATAGTCTCACAGAACTGCTGACAGGACTTCAGGCAGCTGAAGGATTATTTCGGCAGAGTGTTCAAGTGAATGTGGCTGAGAAAGGTTCTTCCTCTAAGCCGAAAGGTATTAAGGAAGAAGAAAAAGGCTCAGACACAGAAAGCTGTGAAGGCAGTGGGAGTTCAGGGTGGTGTGAAAAAGCCAAAGGGAAAGTGCTTCAGATGCAAACAGTCAGGTCACTGGAAACAGGATTGTCCTCTTCCTAAGAAGACAAACAATACTGGTATGTCTCTTTCTCTAGTTACAGAAACATTTATAGCGGCTATATCTACGAGCACTTGGTATGTAGATACAGGAGCCGCTGATCATGTTTGTAATTCTATGCAGGGGTTCCAACTATCCAGAATGCTTAGAGATTGTGAGATATACGTGTTCATAGGAGATGCTACGAAAGTAGCAGTAGTTGCAGTAGGAGTTATTCATTTATCTTTTGGTTCCAATAGGATTTTGGTTTTGAACAATTGTCTTTATGTACCTTCTTTTAGAAGGAATTTAATTTCAGTTTCTAAACTTGCTTTGGATGGTTATAATGTTTGTTTGGATCGTAATGTTTCTATTATGATGAATAAACAAATTATATGTTCTGGTACATTGCAAGACAATTTGTATATAATCAATCCTAGTCAACCTGCACTGCAACTGCAATTTAGGGAATTGAACAACACATCTTCTAACTCTACTAAAAGAAAGGAACCTTCTAGTTTGAACCAAACATATCTTTGGCACTTGAGATTAGGTCATATTAACTTGAGGAGGATTCAAAGACTGGTAGTAGACGGGCCTTTAAGCTCATTGGCAGTGGAGCCATTTCCAGTTTGTGAATCCTGCTTGGAAGGTAAAATGACTAATAGGCCTTTCAAAGCAAAAGGGAATAGAGCCAAACAACTGTTAGAATTGGTTCACTCTGATTTATGTGGACCCATGAATATCCAAGCAAGAGGTGGTTATGAATATTTCGTCACTTTCATTGATGATTATTCTAGATATGGGTACGTTTATTTGTTGCACCGTAAGTCTGAGTGCTTTGATAAGTTCAAAGAGTACAAAGCTAAAACGGAGAAGCGACTTAATAAAAGTGTCAAGTCACTACGATCAGATCGTGGTGGCGAATACTTGCTTGGAGAATTTAGGGAATATTTATCAGAAAATGGGATAGAATCCCAGTTAACTGCACCAGGCACACCCCAGCAGAACGGTGTAGCAGAGAGAAGGAACCGGACTCTTTTAGAGAGTGTTAGATCGATGATGAGTTATTCGGATTTACCCAAGTCATTCTGGGGACATGCCTTAGAGATAGCAGCTTATCTTCTGAACTTAGTACCTTCTAAGTCGGTTCCAAAAACCCCCTTAGAATTGTGGACCGGGGATAAACCGAGTCTAAGACATATTCGAATATGGGGTTGTCCAGCACATGTGCTGAACAAGAACGCGACTAAGTTAGATTCTCGTACAGAAGTAAGGTTGTTTGTAGGCTACCTCATGGGAATGAAAGGATATTTATTTTATAGTCCGAAGAATCAGGATGTCATTGTTAGCACCAATGCAAGATTCTTAGAGGAGGAATATATAATGAATCACAAACCCATGTGTAGTGTCGTTTTAGAGGAACTAGTGGGAGGGACAAATAATACCCATGAAGCTGTAGTACAAGTAGAACAACCACAACATAATGTACAACCTGTCACTAATACCGCACCAGTGCCTCGTCGTAGTGGGAGGGTTGTTCACCAGCCTGATAGATTCATGTTTTTGGGAGAGTCTTCAGACTTGGTCTCTGGTGAACATGATGATGATCCCCGTACATACGAAGAGGCAGCACAAGACAAAGATGCAGATCTTTGGCAAAAGGTGATGGAATCTGAGATAGAATCAATGTATTCTAATCAGGTCTGGGAGTTCATGGAACCACCCAAAGGTATAAAACCTATTGGATGTAAGTGGATCTATAAGAAAAAGAGGGAATTAGATAAAAAGGTGAAAGCCTGGAAAGCAAGACTTGTTGCGAAAGGGTATACTCAGAAAGAAGGTATCGATTATGAGGAAACCTTTTCACCGGTAGTCATGCTTAAGTCAATCCGTATTCTTTTATCTATAGCAGCTCATCTCGATTATGAGATTTGGAAAATGGATGTCAAGACAGCTTTTCGTAATGGAAGTCTTGAAGAAACCATCTATATGCAGCAACCAAAAGGATTCATTAAGGAAGGCCAAGAGCATCTGGTATGTAAGCTTAAGAGGTCTATTTATGGACTTAAACAAGCTTCTAGAGACTGGAATATTCGTTTTGATCAGGCAGTCCAGTCATATGGATTTGATCAAAGTCCAAGCGAATCGTGCGTGTATAAGAGAAGTGAAGGTAATGCAGTGGTTTTTCTAGTACTATATGTAGATGATATTTTACTTATTGGAAATAATGTTGAGATGTTGTCATCAGTAAAGGCATGGTTGTTCAAACAATTTGACATGAAGGACTTAGGTGAAGCGGCATACATCCTTGGGATCAAAGTTGTAAGGGATCGCAAGAAAAGGATGTTGGCTTTATCTCAAGAGCCCTACATTGATGAAGTATTTGCTCGTTTTAACATGCAGAACTCCAAGAAAGGTTTTTTACCTTTTAAGCATGGAGTTGCTCTATCTAAGAAGCAGTGTCCTTCGACACCTAAGGATATAGAGAGCATGAAAGCAGTTCCTTATGCTTCAGCATGTGGAAGCTTAATGTATGCTATGTTATGTACGAGGCCTAACATCTACTTTGCTGTAGGCATGGTTAGTAGATATCAGTCGAACCCAGGTCAGGAACATTGGAGTGCAGTAAAAACTATACTCAATTACCTGAGAAGGACTAAGGAGTATATGTTAATTTACAAGGCCTCGGATCTATTTCCTTTGGGATATACTGATTCAGATTTCTAATCAGATAGGGATAAGAGGAAAACAACCTCGGGATATGTTTTTACTTTGGGAGGTGGAGCCGTTATATGGAGGAGTGTAAAGCAGAAATGCATTGCAGACTCCACCATGGAGGCCGAGTACGTGGTGGCCTCTGAGGCTGCCAAGGAGGCTGTATGGTTCAGGAACTTCCTTTTGGACTTAGATGTGGTACTTAATTTGCCTAGGAGCTTGACGGTGTATTGTGATAACACTGGTGCTGTGGCAAATTCAAAGGAACCGCGAGACCACACAGCAGCTAAACATATTGAACGTAAGTATCATCTCATACGAGGAATCGTAAAGCGAGGGGATATAGTTGTGGCTCACATATCATAAGAAGACAACCGAGCAGATCCTTTCACAAAGAGCTTGCCAACCAAGGTTTTTGACAAGCATGTGGAAGCGATAGGAGTCAGATGGATGGACACATAGATTTTTATGTAATAGTGGATTAAATAAACACTGATGTACACATAGAATATTTTGAGTATAAGTTGGAGATTGTTAGTGTATACTGAAAATATTTATTTGAAGTATGTACATTTATTTCTGGCTAGTTTATTTGAGAATCATTTGAATGTTTACATGTTGTCTAATATTATATATTGTGAACAATCTAGTATCAAATGGGATACAGAATATTAGATTGTTAAATACGGTTATATAATATAATAAGGTTCACAGCACAGGTGGTGTTGGACAATCCACTGGTATGGCTGTAGTATTATTTAGATTAGTTTATATTGACTAATAAATAATACTAGTATACTTTGTGTATATTGAACAGGATCAAATTTAGAATTGTTCCCTTAATACTGATTAAGAAGGAGAACTAAGATTCTATGTTATTATTAATGCTTAGGTTCTTAATCCGGAAATAGTAATTGACACGTGTATATTATTTACATGCTTTGATTTATATATGAAATAATTCTTTTAAATTATATCATTATATTTTGGGTGATGGAATTATATACATGGTGGATATTATTTATTGAAAGAATCCATGTCCTGATAATATTCGGGTTAATGATGTCCCCTTGAAAGCTCAAAAAGATTTAATTATGTGAAACCCTGCAGGTGGAATTTATTCTGGTATAATTAATAAAGGTTGAGTGGATGATCAAGGATAAAAGATATTAACTAAATAAATTATCAATAATTTATTTAATTAATGGACATATGATATTTTAAACATGGGGAATTTAATAAGCAAATAATATTGGAACCGAATTAATTAAATTACGGTATTAGGAAAGGTAGTGCAAATATTAATTTTTTAGTGAATTGAATTAATATTTAATTACATTGGGCTAGGCTCAAGATGTAATTAGAAGGCCCAACCTAATTATCCATGGTCCCTATTGTAGCCTATATATATTCTTATTCTCTTCTTGCTTGGCAATTGTGTGAAAACATATTGTAGCCACCAAGGAGCAAGAAGAGAGGATAACTTGAGAAGACGGAGGCCACACTTCGCTCAAGGGAATTTGGGAATACAATAGAAGAGCGTGGAATCAACCATTAACAAGGTAATCCTCTTTTCGTAATCTTTATCGTAAAACGTAGTAACACCCTAAGTCCGTGGTTCCCAACACGACTTTGGTTTAATTCCAACTTATATGTTGTTTATAGGTTACCAGGCTCGTCCCAGGCCTTTTACCACCCCCAGTCGCTCAGGCAAGTTTTCTACCTGTTATACTGTTGTGGTGATGTATATATGTATATGCATTATCTTGTGATAGATGCATGTTGGTTAATTAGCAAATTTTGCGATATATTGAAGCATGCTGAGATGGTATATATATGCAAGTCTGTTTCGTAATCTGGTTATCTATCTGTTGATTTCAATGCTTATAGTTGCATAATACCTATGCTAGAGATAAACAGTAGTTGCGTATACCCTTAGTATAGAGGACCCAAAGGTGAACATTTTTCTAAACCGGGAGTCGATGTTCCCGAGTATAATATATATATATATTTATTTATTTATATATATATATATATATATTTATATATATATATATATTTATATATATATATTTATATATATATATATTTATATATATATATTGATATAGTTTTCAAAACTATTAATCGAATAAGGTTTATTCGATAACTTTATTTTATTTATTTAATGAATATTAGTTTGAATATTCATTCTAGGATTTATGACTCCGTTATTTTATTTAATGAATATTATTTTTGAATATTCATTCGAGGATTTATGACTCCGTTATTTTATTTAATGAATATTATTTTTGAATATTCATTCGAGGATTTATGACTCTGTTATTTTATTTAATGAATATTATTTTTGAATATTCATTCGAAGATTTATGACTCCGTTATTTTATTTAATGAATATTATTTTTGAATATTCATTTGAGGACTTATGACTCCGCTTATTTACTAAATATTATTCTTTATTTTCTTAAAGAACAATGTTTCGATAATCAAACTTATTTGCGATTATTCAAATAAAGATAGTACTTTCGTATAAGTATATCTTTGGTTATTTAATACCCATTTCAAGTATGAGTTTTAACACTTCTACTTCGATTATTTTTATAGAGATTATCCTTTTTGGGAATATTATTTAAATAATAATATTCAGATATTTTCTAATATATTGGGACTGATTTATTTTAATAAATCAGCAGTACTCCAAACATTCTTAAAAATGTTTCGAGCCTTCAAAATGATTTTTAAAAGTTAGAGCGGATCCCAAAACTCATTTTTTTTATATTTAAGATCTTCCTTTCAAAGGGGATTTAAATACTCGCTCAAAACCTGAGGGATCCGGCTCTGTGGTGTATTTTATATTCGCAACGAGGTTGCTGTTTGGATAAATGAATTGATTACTTACCCAACGTTCGGGAAGTAAGTCCATCTATTGAGTCGGCATAAGCAACATGGGCTCAGTGGGCGTCCATGAAAGTGTAAGTGGCTCAGTGGGAGTCCATCAAATGCGTAAGTGGCTAAGTGGCAGTCCAGCATAAGGTCCTATTGCGGCCAGGGTGATGACCAGTGGGGAATTCGTCCATCTACTAGTAGAAAAGGTTACTTATTGGTATCTTTGCCTGATCAGCAAGATATCAGGTTTATGCCAAGGTTTTCTCCTTTCCAAATTCATTGGATATTACAACTCTGTTTATAATTTTCATAACAGAGGTTTTCAAGGAGTGTATGAAATGTATATATATATAGGTGTGTATATATATATCAGGACTTAATGAAGTATCTCGTAACTTCATTATTTATAATGATATTTCAAAGATTGAATCTATTCAAGTCTTATCTTGTAGTCTCATCAGTGTGATGAACTTTTGAAACTAATTATAACTTGAACGGTGGTAGTTCAAGTAGTATTCAGAAAAGATATAAGTATATTGGAGTATCTTGTAACTTCATCTTTTAAACTTATATCTAGTAAATGATTATCTTATGCATATCAAAGATTTTCAGAAAAACATTGAGACAAGGTTAGATATATGAGATCACCTTGCAACGATATTTTTATACAGTTATAAACTGGAACTCTGTGTATATTATACATGTCAGAGGATTTCAAAGATTGTGAAAAGTATAGATGTATGTATATACTGAATATTTTGCGACTTGGTCGCGTTAAGATATTAACTTGGTTCATTTCTTCTTGACCAAGACTTTCATGAGTACTATGAGAATGCTTATATATTGTTAATTATTATATATATTATTTCGGTGGGCTTTTTGCTCACCCTTGCTTTCTTCTTCATCACACAACAACAGATAGAAAAGATGAACAGGACCAAGCTTCCAATTCGCAAGCGGTTAGGAAACGTTCCGCAGTTTTCTAGAAGCATTGATGCCGCCGTAGCCGAGGTAAGAACTACCAATAGGCTAGGCTTTCAACTATTGATGAACCAGACTTATGTATATTATGAATTATAATAATGGCAAAGAATATGTAAATTATTCAGAAACCCTTTTGAGGTGAAATGGTTTATAATTGTGGAATAAAATGACTTGTGTTATTTTTGGTTTTCATCTCTGAGACTATAACTTGTGGTATGTGTGTGTGTATATTGTGGGGTCACAGTACGCAGCAGTTGGTTGATTGTTAAGGTTAAGTATTATTAAGGGAAATGGAACTCGTGACAACCCGAATCCCCGACCCCGGATTTGGGGGTGTTACACCGGCCGCTCCTATTGATTTATTGACTTTGAATGCGATGCAAGACTGGACGGGTGGAGAGCCCGAATCACATGGTTTGGGGTATCGCCTTCCAGGAGGAGTTCCAACAGCTGGTGCTACCATGGCTAGGCCCAGTCAGGCTCAGGGAGAGGCAGGCTCTTCGAGAGTCCAGGTAGGAGATGGTTCAGGATTGGCTGATGTCTAGTACAGGAGGCTTTCGAGGAGGATGGATGCGATATATGAGTCGCAGAGTCGGTTTGTGGAGGAGCTCACCCAGGCACTTGGGACTGCATTTAGAGGCCTTGGAGCTAACATCCCGTGGTACCCCAAAATTTGGAGTCAAGAATCTCGGAGGCCACGCCATCTAAACCACTATAAACTACATACCTCACACCACAATATATAAATACTCACACTTTACGACCCCACACTTATCACACACTCACACTTACAGGTTATTGTCTTGGAAACGAACCATTCATTAGTAGAGTAAATCAAACCACAAAGTGATAATTATTACAACCCAAAAGTAGTTAAGTCTTACCGGGAAATAACCTTTAAGTAAGGCTAGTTCGTCGGCCGAATACATGTTTCTTATTTATTACCTTACATAAGTCATACTTATAAATAAGCCGAACTAAAAACAACTGAAAACCAATCCAGCTTATTAGGACTACCTGTGGTATAGCACCAAACAACCTACGGAACAACTGGCCGTTTCCTACCCGTTTCCTGGCTGTGGTTCTCATGGTAGGCATCTTGATTCACTGTTGTGTTATGTCAATTTAAGAAAACAAGTGTGAGCTATGCCCAGCATAATAATGTACAGTATGAAAATGACTGTATGATAAACTTACGTAAAATATCATATATGATAATTATGTTTTATTCGAAAATAGTTTTCCTTGGTGATACACACCTTCTTATGAAAATAATTCTTTAAAGGATTTTATTATCTTGCGAATACCTTAATAGTAAACCCAGGCTTGGGTTACGGTATTGCATCATAATTCCAATTGGAAGAATCCAATTGGAAGAATAGGACATTCGTTGGAGCCACTGCATACGATGATCAGTCATACTATGAGTAACCTTTTCTACTAGTAGAAGGACGACACCTTCGTATCCCGGTTATCACCCTTGCCGTATATGGGCTATGTGTCCTCATTTCAGGTATACACACACTTCGCAGGTCCTTAGGTACATATTGTACCGTCTCCTACGGTACCAGTAGTTTATCCAATACACGAAGTACTTGGATCCTACCCCTCCCTTGTCCTTTAGGAAATCCTATCATATCTCGAGAACTCGAACCACATCGAAGTTCCCCCAAGCGTTTTGCTTGTTAATAGGCATAGCTTTACTTCATATATATATATGTACTTCTAAAATTTTTCGGAGGAAGTACTAAGGATGTGAGTTGACCGTTGTTAACAGATAATTAAATAAGGGGGAAAGTTTCTCTTTGAAACTATATTCAAAATATTCAAAATAAGTCGAGATAATATCCTTCGACGATCTGAAATTATTCGAATGATTTTTCAAAAATCATAAAGTATTTTATATCAGGTCTTATGATTTTTAAATCATAATAAATCATTAGATAAGTAATTATTAATTAAATATTAATCGTTAAATAATTAAACCTAGAATGAGTTTACTTTAAAAGAATATTTGAAATAATATTACTCAACTAATTTATGTTTACGTAATTTAAAGAAATCTTTAATATTTAATCGGGTTTGAAATAAATAAGCGTTGGAGAATACTTCTCTCATAATAAATGATTAGTAGATAAATAATTCTTGTCTGAACGATAAAGTATAGTTGAGGGAATACGATCTTTAGAAATCGTTTTAATAAAAGTTCGAGGTGTTTAATATTTGTAAGTGGATGTTGAGTCCCTTTTAAAACGTACTACTATGGACTTGTAGTCGTCCTATAATATCACCGGAATGATTTCCGGGTTTTTATCTTGAAATCCCGACCGACTCTCGGTCTTATTATAATAAGTCACGCTTATAGCAGAATAAACATTTCACGATATATACTTATCGTACAACATCGCTACATTATGCGAAAATTCAATAACTACGTATCATGGCAAACATGGTATTTATGCAATGATAATAAAACAATCCTTTCACAACACAACAGTAAATGGAGTTGGATTCGTAAACTTGCCTGGGTATCTCGAGGTGGAGGATGCTCTAGGTTCCGCTCGGAAATCTATAATCATAAACACCATTTATTTCGTTAGGTCCCGTTCTAATTTACGGCTACCCGCACTCATGCGCTAATTATTATGCACCCTATCAACTTATTTTACCCTTATTATTCCTTTAAGTCCTTATACACATTATGGTCGCTTCCTTTTTCTAAGTATCTTTAGTTCATTTTCATTTTCGCCGTCGGCTCCGCTTATGGATTCTACGGTTTCTAATCGCGCGGTCTCGGCTCCGATATTTTTATAAAATTAAAAAATCATTATTCTCACTTGAAATTTTTATGGCAGTTAGGAAACTCAATATTTTACTCTCTGTAAACATTTCATGATTTATGAACCTTCTTAGATCGATCCTTTATATTTTCAAAGTTCATAATTCATAGCAGTTTTTGTCGCGTAAATCACTTTTAGTAAAACGGTCATAACTTTTGATTCGTAAATCGGAATCAAGCGATTCAAGCGCTTAAAAGATCCTTATAACATTGTATATCATAATAAAGGTTTATTTTTCAAGAAACTACAGTTTTCATCTTCGGGACTTTCTGCAGAAACTTAAAGTTATGTTTTGTTCGTTTTTGCGAGATTATGGTTACGATCGGAGTTTTGTTTATGCTTTAAATATTTATACTACCACCAACAATTAACATATTATCATCAACACACTAACTCCTCTCAAGAACATCATGTTATTGAGGCAACAACAATCAACCTTAAATCTACTTAGCTAAACATCAAGATTTCAACAATACCACCACTAAAACTAGGTTTAAAACTACATACTCAAAGGATCTTGAACTTAAATCTTAAATAAAGTTGGGTCAAAGATTTTTACCTTTCTTGAGAGATTGAGATATGTTCTTGATGATGGTGAAGTCTTGGGAGTGCTTAGTATGATTTTTGGAACCTAAAACAACCATTGAAATCAAGAAACCAAAGAAGAGTTACTATTCACACTATTCATTATCAACTTTCTTGATTTTATTTCACCCATCAAACCTTGATAAAAAGAGCTCAAAGATTTATCTTACCTTAGTTTGGTTGTCAGGAAGCTTGAGAATTAATGGGAGAATTTATTCATGGCTAGAGCTTGAAGATTTGATTTTGATTTCTTGGCTTGAAGAAAAAAAGCCGAATGGGGCTTCTTTGGGAGAGAAAGAGAGAAAATTTTTGTTGCTTCTCGGTTGCTTCTTGAAATAATGCAAGTGATAGCTTGTTATATCTTATATTGATTTGTTATTCTCTAGTTTAGATCATAGGATTTTATTCTTGTTGCAAATCTTGGGGACAAATCCAACTAGCTTCCTAGTTTACAAGCTAAGCTACTTATTTTAGCTTCCTTAGCTTACTATTTGATAGCCTTGGTTGATCATCCTACACCTTAGCTCACTATTTGATGAAGTAACCATGGTTACTTTCTTACCATGGTTAGTTAGTGCGTTACGTTTTAATCGTTTACGTGTTTGCTTGATCGCTTAAACGTTTTCAAAATACTTTCTCGTAAATGGTTCACGACGTAATTCCTTTCGTATTTATTCTTTATGTTCTGAATTATCATACTTGGATATAAATCCGTAGGGTCTTAAATTCGTAATTATATTGTGATTCCTGTAATCCTCGATGATTCGTAAATATGGTCGTTTTTCAAAGTTCGTTTTCTTCGAAAACTAATAGGGTTTACATACCCTCATTTGGTACGTATAATCATAATATCATCTCCGAAACTCATTTTCTCATGCATTACATAGTGTGGGCTAAAAAGTTTTTCCCCGTCCGTTAGGGTTACTATTCATTAAACGTTTTACAAGGTCTCAAAAATTTGAGTTATTACAGTCTTCCCCTATAACAAGGATTTCGTCCCGGAATCAATTAGAAAATAAGTGTGGATATCTATTCCTCATTGCGTCTTTGAGTTCCCAAGTTGACTCTTCGACATTTTGATTCCTCCACAAGATTCTAACCAGCTTCACAGTCTTGTTCCTCAGCACTTATTCTTTTTGGTCCATTATCCTTACTGGATGCTCGATGTAGGTCAGGTCTGGTTATAAATCTACCTGCTCGTATTCTATTGCATGTCGTGCATCTGCATGGTACTTCCTTAACATGGACACGTGGAACATATTGTGCACTTATTGCAAATTAGGAGGCAAGGCAAGCTGGTAAGCTAGAGGTCCTATTCTCTTCAAAATTTCAAAGGGTCCTATGAATCTGGGACTCAGCTTCCCTTTCTTCCCAAATCTCATCACTCTTTTCCACGGAGATACCTTCAATAGCACTGAATATCCTACTTCATATTCCCTATCCTTCCTGGTCTGGTCGGCGTACTTCTTTTGTCTGTCCAGAACTGTTACCAGTCTTTTCCTGATGAGTCCCACCATTTCCCTAGTCTGTTGGACTAACTCTGGTCCTATTATCTTGTGTTCTCCAACTTCATCCCAACATAGGGGAGAGCGACATCTTCTTCCGTAAAGAGCTTCATATGGAGGCAATCCTATGCTAGTGTGATAGCTATTGTTATAAGCAAATTCGATCAGAGGTAAGTGGTCATTTCAGTTTCCTTTAAAATCAATGGCACACACTCGTAGCATATCTTCTAGGGTCTGAATAGTCCTTTCATTTTGTCCATTAGTCTGGGGGTGGTAAGCGGTACTCATCTTTAGTCTGGTGCCTACGCATTCCTGGAAGCTTCTCCAAAATCGGGAATTAAACCTTGGGTCTCTATCTGACACTATAGCTACGGGAACGCCGTGTCTCACTACAATTTCCTTCAAGTAAATATCCACCAGCTTGTCTATGGTGTACCTTTCATTGATTGGTAGGAAGTGTGCAGACTTGGTCAATCTATCTATGATAACCCATATGGCGTCATGTTGAATCTTGTTAGGTTGATATGCATGCTAGAAACACTTGTAATTTCACTAAGCCTTAGAGTATGCTTAAGGACTAGATTGTTGTCATGGTTTGATGGTTTTTGAGGTTAATCTATTGCTAATACTTAGAATGCATGCTAGGCTCTTAATGATAAAAGACATGAAAAGATAAAAATTGGAGAAACAAATTAGAATTCATTGCTAGTTGTGGCTAGGAGTCAAATGGCTAGTAGCCGGCTCGTATTGTATACGGGTAGTCTAGGGTTGAGCAAGATGGAGCGAAACGCACTTGCTCAGAAACTGAAAAAAAAAAGAAAAAAGGGAAAAAAAGAAGGAAAAAAAAAGAAAACGAAAAAATAATATGGTTTAATGCACAATTGATCACGAGTGGGCTCTTTGGTATTCGAGTTATTAAGTTCTTTGGGGACTTTGTGCCTAGTGACCTAAGGCTTTTATAGTCTGGGATCCGCTAACCTAACGCTCGCTAAATGGGTACCATTGCATAAGTCTTTTGTGGACCTCACTTATTGCACGATCAAATAAGCATTTGTTTTATGTGTTGAATAAAGCATGATTCCGTAATAAACTCCAATAATCTTGTAGTGTTATAAGTCATTTTGTGTCTAGAATATATTCTTCGTATAACCTTGTGATTTCCTTGAGGATAATTAAGTTATGGTGATTGATCTAGTTTCGAAGCATATCTGTTAAGCATTCGCACACACCACGTTTCTAGTTGTATGTTAGCTTGCGTGATTTGATTGATCTGTAGTCGCCTAATTGTATTTGTTGATATGTCATGTGTTGGTTGGTTTAGTCATTGTGAGGGGATCGCTGCATTCATATAAGTTGCATCCATGCATGTTTTATTCTAAGTTTGAGTATGTGATGCTTGAGGAGAAGCATCGATTCAAGTTTGGGTGTGTGATAAGTGGAATTTTATACCACTTAGAGTGTCTCATAACGGCTTGAATTGGTGTCTTGAACTCAAGTATTTTGTGTATTTGACGCGTTTTCTAGTTTTTTTGCATTTCAGGGTATAACTTGCTTAGATAGGTGGTTTTCATCAAATAAAGCTTAAGGAAGTGCTTGGAATCATTCTAGGGGTGATGAGCGAAGCAATCAGCAAAAACAGAAGCAAAATAAAGTATTTTCCAGAAGGATTGCAGGCGGCCACGCGCTAGGAGCAGGCGACCGCGTGATAGCAGGCGGCCGCGTGAAGATAGCAGGCGACCGCGTGCGGGCGGATTTTCAGAATCTGGATTTTATTAATTCTAGTACGATTGGGCTTCTGTTGGTGCTGGTTCTCTTGGGTTATTATATAAATCTTATGGGAAGACGTTTTCATCAATCAAGAGATCAAGAACAAGGGCAAGAAGATTGAGAAGACCGTTTTAGCACGCAACAACAAAGAAGAGGAAGCATACGTTTATCTTGTGATTCTTTTAATTTGTTGTAATAGTGGATGCTAGTTTTCTTTATGCTTTGAACCTTAATACTCTTGTGACATACTTCATTATTTATTAAGTATTTTTATTAATCTTATATCGTTGTGTTATTATCATGCTTTCATATGAACCCATGGTGATGATGAGTTCTATTATGGGCTAATCGTGATCATGGGATCCTAGCGGATTTACTATGGAATTCTTTAGTTAATTATTTAATACCTTGATATGTGGTGATTGTATGATATCTAGTATAGGTTGTGCTTATTCTTCTTATATGCGTCGCGAACATGTAAGATAGCCTGTTAATCTCTTGTAAAGCGACAGTGAATCTTGAGATTTAGAACTTGCCATGCTAGCATAGGTTCATGTATTGTATGCATGATTAGTGGGTAACTCTAACCATTTTACTTGCCCTGTGTAATCATCATGAATAACTTGCGCTTAAATCGATATGTTATCAAATTCTGTAGACATATAGGGTCTCAACATAATTGATGCCTATTCAACTTCTATCTTAATTGTGGATGCTTGGTAGAATGGTACTCGTACAATGAAAGTTGGTGTTTATCAGTTTCATGTTGTTCGATTAATATCATCACCATTACATGCTAAGGGTAATAACAATAACTATTGAATGAAGTAGTAATGAAGTTAGGATCTCATGTGTGTTTAATATTGTTAATTCAAGTGTTTAATTCTCGTAGTTAATATTAGTTAACCAACCTTAATTGTTATTATCTTGGCATTGAAGAATAATCATACATTGGTGAGTAAGTGTTAATTAAATATAATTAATCAGAGTCTCTGTGGGAACGAACTAGAAATCATTCTATATTACTTGTGAACGCGTATAATTGCGTGATTTATTTAGCGCATGCTTTGTGCCTAACAAAGTGCATTAGTAATATTAATGAAAAACTAATAAGTTTCCATGTTTGTGATACCATGTTTCTTTTCTCAAACCAAAAAACAACTGAAGAACATTTTGGGGGTTCTGTCCTTTTGTAAAATAGGTTCCTTTTGAGAGCTACCTGAGTGGGATTGTGTTTGAGTTTGTGTTTGTGTTGCTGTGCTTCAGTGAACTGCAGTTTGGTTTTCAAATGTTTTAGCTGCAGTTTTAGCACTAATACCTGTGGATAGATTATATGAATTCCCTGTTATTGTCTGAGCAAATTGTGTTGGACCTGTAATGCATTGAACAAAAGTGTCTTTTTGAAGTTTCGTTAGACAAAAACATTGTAAGATATTTTAGTTTCAAGCATTATTGCAGAGAAGACAATATTCAATACAGATATAAGCACATAGGAATCATTACACAAACAAGAGAATGCTTAGAGAAGAATTTGGATTTTCATTAATAATGGAAACAGAATACATTAAGACATTGATTCAACAAGTAAATCCTAATCCTAACTACTCTAGTTTGGGCTTCTTCTTCTCTGCCTCCAACCTCCTTGCCCTGAGCTGGTAAGCTCTGGACATGGAGTGTGCAAGAGAAATGATTCTCTCCTGCAACTCCAAAGCAGCAAGGCATTGATGCTCAGCTACTCTTGCATGTCTCTCCTGCTCGAGAGAGACTTCCATCTTAAAGAAAAGGATGCTGAGTTGATCATCCCATGAGAGTTCATCAAAGATCTCTCTTGGAATATCAAAGGGGCTACAAATAACCCCCCTGAGACGGACACGGAGTCCGAAGGGATCAAAGTAAACTTGGTTTTCATCTAAATGATGAACAGGCTGATAAGCTCCATAAATAAGTCTGTAAAAGACCGGGGCATCCATTTGAGTGAGAGAAAGAGAGATGAACAGGAGGTGAGTTTGAAATCAGATGTTTGTTGAGAATAAGAGAGTGATGAATGATAAAGAGTGAAGCATTTTAATTTATAGAGGGAGTAAAGATAGAAACCAATAGACTCTTCAGTTGCCCAGATAATAAGAGGAAATAGCACATTAGCATACTTGACAGTTAAAAATGACTAGTTACTATTCCCCATGCAAGTACTTAAGAATATTAGTTCACTATTTAGAATAACTGTTCCCCATGCAAGTAAACAAGTACTCCCTACATAAAAGTAACTACTCCTATCAGCATATAGTCAAATAATTTAACCACTATCAACATACTCAAAACATCACAAATAATGTACTAGTCTACTAACATTATACTAACCTATTTCCACATAAACAAGCAATCACATAAGCATGTAAATGTGTTAATAGTCAGAGAAATTAGAGATAAAGTATGTCAACAGTATTTTTCGGAACATAATTTATGAATTAAATTTGTTCAGTTTTTCATACTTTTTGCTTCTTTTGATCTGTTATTTATTAACTTCATATACCGAGGATATGAATTAATAAATACTAAGTTTACTTAGAATTTTGAGAAATTCCAAGTTAAAATAATCGAGAAATCTGGGTATTTATAGTGAAAGTAGATGACTTGTCGAGAACTCAAAAATAGACATTTGGAGTTGTCTATCGAGAAGTCATTTTGATAAATGAAGTACATGTCGAGAAGTCATTTTAAATCAATGTTATAGAGAACTCAAACTTGATTTATCAAAATGTCAAATAAATACCCAGTTTGTCCCAAAAAATGGACTAAACTAATTCTAACTTTTACTTGAATAAATTCAAAATAAAATTAGAATGCATTTTCCAAAAGTATTTTATCAAAATAATTTATCAATTTAAATTATCTCAGTTCTGAGTTATTGATAAGTTAAAGTTTGTACTTATAGAGAACTCTGTGAATGAATACTACTAGAGAACTCTACAAGGACTTATCGATAAGTCATTTTAAACCTATCGAGAAGTCACCCGAGAAGTCAGTAAGTTGACTTATCGAAGACTCATTTGAGAAGTCCTAAAATGACTTGTCGAGAAGTCAATTTATACTTGTCGAGAACTCAGTTCTCTAGATACTTTTGGTTATTGTAATTCTGCCTTGAGTTAATTTTACATATTAAGGATGTAAATTAACAACTAAGAAGTTTACTCAGAATTTGAAAAATTCCAAGTTAATTGAATTTCAAAAACAAATATGCAGAGATTTCTGAAATATTTATAATTCATTTTTCAGTTAATTTCCAATTTAATCAAATTAACTTTGATTTACTGGATATTAATGTGTTGTAAAACATTAGCTGAGTTCTTGCCTTAGGATGAAGAATTGAGCATTCCAATTTCACTTACAAGTCTAGTGAAGGCTGCTTCATCCAAAGGTTTAGTAAAAATGTCAGTTAGTTGTTTTTCTGTTAGTACAAAAATGAGCTCAATGGTACCATTAGTAGCATGTTCTCTAATAAAATAGTACCTCACATCAATGTGCTTTTTCCTAGAATGATTAACCAGATTAGCTACTATAGATATAGCACTAGTATTGTCACACATGATAGGAATTTTGTGTAACACTAGGCCATAATCCATTAGCTGATTTCTAATCCAAAGCACTTGAGCACAACAACTTCCTACAGCTATGTATTCAGCTTCAGCTGTAGAAGTTGATACAGATTGTTATTTCTTGTTGTACCAAGATACAAGTCTTTGTCCAAGAAATTGATAGCTTCCACTAGTACTCTTTCTGTCAACCCTGCATCCAGCAAACTCTGTATATGTGTATCCAACAGTTTCAAAACCAGTTCCCTTAGGATACCATAATCCCAAGTTTGGAGTTCCCTTCAAATATCTGAAAATCCTCTTTACAGCCATCAAATGTGATTATTTTGCATTGGCTTGAAATATTGCACATAGACATGTTGCAAACATGATGTCTGGTCTGCTTGCTGTTAAGTAAAGAAATTATCCAATCATCCCTCTATAGCTTGAGATATCTACACTCTTGCCCTTTTTATCTTCATCCAACTTTGATGCAGTAGACATAGGTGCAGATGCAGGTGAACAATCAACCATTCCAAACCTTTTCAAAAGATCCTTGACATATTTAGTTTGGCTGATAAAGATACCATCACTTTTTTGGTTGACTTGAAGTCCAAGGAAGTAACTTAGTTCCCCCATCATACTCATTTCATATTCACTTTGCATAAGCTTGGAGAATCTTTGGCGCAGTTTCTCATTAGTAGAACCAAAGATGATATCATCTACATAGATCTGAACTAGGATCATATCTTCACCATGTTTCTTGTAGAAGAGAGTCTTGTCTATGGTTCCTCTAGTAAAACCATGATTCAATAGGAAATCTGATAGTGTGTCATACCAAGCTCTAGGTGCCTATTTTAGACCATATAGAGCCTTGAGTAACTTATACACAAAGCTAGGAAATTTTGGATCATCAAAGCCAGGAGGCTGTTGCACATAAACTTCTTCTTCTAGCTCACCATTCAGAAAGTCACTTTTGACATCCATTTGATACACTTTAAAATTTTGAATGTGTAGCAAATGCTATAAAAATTCTTATAGCTTCAAGTCTTGCAACAGGAGCAAAAGTTTCATCATAATCAATCCCTTATTCTTGTGAGTAGCCTTTTGCAACCAACCTTGCTTTGTTTCTGGTAACTATACCATTTTCATCCATTTTGTTCCTGAATACCCATTTTGTTCCAATAATGCTTCTGTTCTTTGGTGCAGGAACTAACTTCTAGACTTTGCTTCTTTCAAACTGATTCAGCTCTTCCTGCATGGCAGATATCCAGTCAGGATCCAACGGAGCTTCATCAATTTTCTTAGGCTCTACTTGAGACTGAAAATATGCATGTAGACACTCATTAGCAGTTGTACTTCTAGTCCTCACACCAGCAGTAGGATCACCAATAATTGCTTCTCTGTTTTGACTTCTATCCCACTTCCTAGTGTGAGTTTGTTGACTTGTGCCTTCATCATTTTCTACATTATTGGTATGACTGGTAGATACTTCTTCTCTTTCTCCCCCTGAGTTTGTGCTATCAAGTTCAGGTGTTTGAGATGAGCTTCCATTAACATGATTTTCCTGTTCAGTAGACTTGTCATTTATCATTTGTTGTGCATTAACTTCATCTTCTCCATCAGAATCACTATCAATATTGAGGTTTTCAAATACAAGGGCTTCAGCTTCATTATCATCAAGGCATTCCAAGCCTGGACACTTGTCATCATCAAAGGTCACATCTGTGCTTTCCATAATCTCCTTTTGATCAATCACATAGACTTTTTAGGCTGTTCTTTCTAGTGAATCACCGGAAAAATTGCTTCAAAAACCTCTGAGTCAAATTTTCCCATATATTCAAAATTGGCTTTCAAAATGTAACACTTGTTTGCAAACACATGAAGATGCTTTACAGTAGGCTTTCTCTTGGACATGATTGAGTTGGGTGACTTGCCATGTGCCTTGTTAATGAGATATATGTTCTGAGTATAACAAGCAGTGGTGACAGCCTCTTCCCAGAAACTTGTTGGCAACTTGGCATCTTGCATCATTGTTCTAGCAGCTTCAACCAATGTTCTGTTCTTTCTTTCAACTACTCCATTTTATTGAGGTGTCCTGGCAGCTGAGAATTCTTGAACAATGCCTTTGCCTTCGCAGAATTCACTAAATATAGCATTTCTGAATTTTGTTCCAGTGTCACTTCTCAGTCTTTTCACATAATTATAATCTCCAGCCTGCTTTTCTATCTTCTTGATGTGCTCAATTATGATATGTGGAGTTTCATCTTTAGAGTACATGAACTCTACCCAAGTGTATCTTGAGAAATCATCCACCATCACAAGTGCATATCTGTTCCTTGAAATTGATAAGACATTTACTGGCCCAAACAAGTCCATGTGAATAAGTTGCAAGGGTGCACTAATAGAATTCATAGTTTTTGACTTGTGGCTAGATGTTTTCATCTTTCCTTTCTGACAAGCTTCACAGACTTCAACTTGAGAAAACTCCACTTTGGGCATGTCTCTCACTAACTCCTTTTTGACTAAGTTGTAAATTGCCTTGAAATTCAAGTGAGACAGCTTCTTATGCCATAGCTTGCTTTGTTCTTCTGATGCCTTGGTGTAGAAGCAGCACATACCATCCTTATTTGTTGAGTCCAAGTCTGCAACAAACAAGCTTACTTTCCTTGCTCCTTTCAGAGCAATTTCACCAGTTTTCTTGCTGATAAAGGTGCATTCTTCTTTGTTGAATAAAACTTCAAAGCCTTTGTCTACAAATTGGCTAACACTGAGAAGATTCACCTCAAGACCAGCTACTATTGCTACATCATCAATGACAACATTTTCAGAAATAATCTTGCCATATCCCATTGTGAATCCTTTGCTGTTGTCTCCAAAGGTCACCTATGGGCCAGCTTTCTCCTCAAACTGTGATAGCAGGGCCTTATCACCTGTCATATGTCTGGAACATCCACTGTCAATGATCCATATGACTTTCTTCACTTTGCCCTGCACACAATGAGATTCAGGTGTGTTTAGTAACCCAAGCAGTGTTGGGTACTTTCTTCTTGTTAACTGATTTAGCAGAAGTAGAGAAATTTGTTTCAGATAAAATAGAGTTCAATGATTGTTGTACATTTTCCCTTTCTGATATAGACTCAATTTATGTTTCTTTTAGGTCTACTCTCAGTTTGTGACAACTCTTCATCACTTTCAAGTTACAAGGGATGCAATCAAACTTATCACCGAATGAGTAGGGATAATCTAAATCTGCTTCATTGTATTTGCAAGTTCCTTTAGTTGGCTTACTAACACCCTTTTTACAAATATGAGTTAGATGATTTGTAGAATTACATATTCCACACTTCTTTCCAGGAATATCTACAACATAGGCCAGATTATTGATTTTGTTTTTCCCCATTCTTCCAATTCTATTTTTCTTCATCTTTCTTGCATCTTCAATCTTGGTTTCTTTGAAAGGAGTCTTGGTACTTTGGTTGTCCATAGGATTTTCTTCAGCCTTGGAAGATTGAATTGAATTTGCATTCTTCTTTTCATTATCCTCATCTGCAATTTCTTGCTTGATAATCAATTTTTCTTCACTAAAGTTTACCTCACAAGTCTTAAATACTGGTGACCCAATAATTTTCAGCATTGCGGGAACGTTTTCACTCTTTGTTGCTTTTCCTCTGTCACCAGTGTTTTTCTTCTGGCTGTTTAAGGTATTATAATCAAGACCAATGGCAATGTTTGCACATGGTTTATTTTTCTCATGGTACTGACCAACCAATTCAGATGCATTCTTGAAGGACTTCAACTTTACTTCACTTTTCTCCATTTTTTCTCTTAGCACAGCCTCAATCTCATTTGCACATTTAAGCTTATTTTTCAGATAGTCATTTTCTTGTTTCAAGGCTTCAAGCTCCACAGTCAACAATTCAGCTTCTTATTTTTCACTTTCAAGCTTCTCATTTAACTTTGTTAATCTGCTAATTTCTTCATTAGCAGCAACCATGCTTGTATGAATGTGAAACATTTATGTGCTCATCTTTTCAACAGTTTCCTTATATTGATTCACATTTAAATCAGTGGAGGTAAGAGTTGGTACCTGTGATTTAGATGAGGATGATTCTCCTTGCTCCAAGACCATAACTGCATAGTTTCCAAGTTCTTCATCTTCATCATTCTCAGAGTCATCCCAACTTTTACCTTCTGCAATATAAGCTTTACTTTGATGTTTCTTCAGAAGAGATTCATACTTTGCTTCAAGTTCAAGATAAGCCTTATCTTTCTTTTCCTTCTTGGGTTTCCTGCATTCTGTAGCAAAGTGGCCTAGTTCATCACAGCTGAAGCACCTTATATTAGATCTGTCAACAGATCCAGTTTTGTAACCACTTTTGCTATCAGAATTGTACTTCCCTTTCTTTTTCCAGTTGTTGTCTTTGTTCAAGGATTGTCCTTTATTCCTGAAGTACCTTGGCTTCTTTACTCTAATGTTAGAGAATTTTCTAGCCAGATAGGCCGTTGACTGATCTAGCTCATCCATTTCTTCAAGAGTATAGTACTCATCCTTTTCCAACTCTAGTATGACTTGCTCCTGTGAATCAACTGTTCTCTGCTCACTTGTTGATGCAACTGAGATATGAGATCTTGGTTCATCATTGGATGTTTGGCCTTCATTTACTATTAAAGTACTTGAACCATCTACAATATGTCCTTGGCCAGATCTCAATGATTGCCTATGAATCATCTCTAGTTCATAGGTTTTGAGAATTCCATATAGAATTTCCATAGTTATCCTGCTCAAGTCTCTCCCTTCCCTTATTGCTGAGATTTTCTATTCCAAATGATCAGGAAGAGTAAGCAAGAACTTTAGATTCACCTCTTTAGCTTCATAGTACTTGTCATGAAGCTGCAAGTCATTTATCAGCTTATTAAATCTTTCAAACACTTTAGTAATGGTTTCCTTGGGCTTAGCCATGAAACCCTCATACTGTGAAATCAGTATCCTTCTTTGATTAGATCTAACTTCCTCAGTTCCTTCACAGAGTATTTCAATCTTCTCCCATATTTGCTTAGTAGTGTCACAGTTGACAATGTTGTTGTACATCACATTTTCAAGTGACTCAATCAATATCAATTGTAAACTGCTGTCCAGGGAGACTTTTTCCCTTTCAGGGTCAAAATACTCAGCTGGATCTTTAGGAGCATAATGAGCTGGTATAACCATGTCTCCATCTGTAGATTCTTCAACTCTTATCATAGAAGTGAAGGGTCCATTCTTGAGAATCTGAACATAAAGTGGATTGACCATCTTGATAAACAACAACATTTTCTTTTTCCAAAGAGTGTAGTTAGCTTTGTCAAAGGTAGGAATTTTGATGCTACTGATTTTCTGTGTATTCATTCTTCCAAGATCTTGAATCTGTTTTCTTTCATATTTTGCTCTGATACCACTTGTTAGGTAATGAATCACACACAGAGGGGGGGGGGTGAATGTGTTTTTCTGATTTTAGGCTTTTCTTGAAAGATAATGGTTGAACAAAGTAAATTAAATCTTGTATAGAAAAGTGTTCATACAGAAATTAAACTTGCACAAAATAAAGAACACGGATCTTCAAAACTCACTTAATTTTTGTATTAAAAATTAAGATGGTTTGCTACAAAATTTCTAAGCTCTTCAAAGTTAAAGAGCTCGGCTTCTTCTCGAGAGTGTTACAAGAATTTTGATCTAAATTGTTACAACTAACTAGAGGACTAGTGTTAACTTTATAGCTCAGTTAACTGCTGGTTTACACAGTGGATAATAAACATGCTATTAACTTTTTTAAACTGTCACTTGTCATTTCTATTTATAGAAAAGCAAATCTTCCATTTCTGGCTTAGCATATCTTTAGCATCCCGTGTTTACTTTAGTATTCCTCTGTCAGTTAATCTTTGCCATTGATCTTGCACACACTTCAAGCTGCTTTTTGTAGACTTGTCAATCCAACTGTTGGATTGTTTGTTGATTGTTTATCTTGGATATTGAATTGATCTGCAATTCTGTACTTTGAGACTGTACCTCGAGATCTCCAGTTTGAATTATTAGAACACTTGATATCTCTAGTACTCTATAATGAGTTTGGCTTGTAGAGGTCTTCAGCTCATCGATATCTCTAGTCTTCATAACTTCACTTGACTTGTAGATATCTCTGAGTTCTCGAATGGATATAGACTTGTCGATATCTCTGAGTTCTCTAGTGAAAGAATGACTTGTCGATATCTTCTTGAGTTCTCAAGTAGATTTCCTGACTTCTCTACTCCCGGTGGATATTACTTATCCGTTGAGTAGATATATAGCTCATCCATCGAGTAGATATATAGCTCATCCGTCGAGTAGATGTTGTTCATCCATCGAGTAGATATATAGCTCATTCATCGAGTAGATATTGCTCATTCGTCGAGTAGATGTTGTTCATCCATCAAGTAGATATATAGCTCATCCGTCGAGTAGATATTGCTTATCCGTCGGTACTCTCTGGAGTTTGAATGACTTCTCGATAAGTCATTCTAGAGTTCTCGAATGACTTCTCTATAACATTAAATCTGTGACTTGTAGAGATCTTGACTTAGAACATTTTTCTCCAAAACAGATTTATTCAACTCCAAGCTTCTTCAAAATTCTTCTGAGGCATGATCTTCTTGATCTTCTTCCAGATAGAATCCTTAGGCTTGATACTGTTTTAGCAAAAAGATTTCAGTCTGCTCCTTTGCAATTTTACAGACTTTAAGTGTTACAAGTACAGAATACAAATTTAGATAAAAATACAACTAACTTAGGGTTGGCTCCAAGCTTAACTAATTATTGAAAATAACTGTTCATTAATCTTCTACTCAGATCATAGATGCTAATGACATTGTTAGCTCCAGTAATCTTTGACATCATCTATTATATATTACAGTCCTTCATATTTAGAAGAGTCTGCACCCTGGCCTTATTAACTCTCTCTGCCCCCTGGCTCATTATTTTGATCGCCTCTCAGGCATCCTTTGTTGTTTTCTTATCAGCAATAGTAAGTGGTAAGTCCTCTGGAATTCATTGATACATCATCGCCAATGCGACTCTGTCCCCTTAGGATCACAAGGCTCCACCGCTTCCCAAACTCCATGGGCTTGCATAAATACCCTCATTTTCATAGACCAATCAGTATAATTCCCTTGCGCCAACATTGGATAACTCAATCCAAGCGAACCTCCATTCTGCTTGTTTTCATCCATAGATGTTGTAGACTTTGACATATGTCGATGTACCTATTCCTTCCGCACCCGCTCTGATACCAATTCATGTGCAAAAAACGAAATCACAGACTCTGATATAGTATTTAGGTATAAGATGAATTAATAAAACAGTATGTTTTCAAAGCCAAAGTCGCAATTTTATTTCTTCTGAGATATAAAGATTATAAAAGGAGTAAAACAACTAAACTCCTAAAAACAAGCAAATGGGCTCATGGGCCAACAAACAACTCCTACAAACTCTCACAGTACACATACGTTATTCAAACAAACCTAAAGACATGTAGAAGACTTATTCAACTCAGATAAAACTGAGACAAGTTTAACATTAAATTCCAACATCCACCCTATATCATTTATCCAAGAAATTGTACTACATATCCAAATCACCACTAGTTCCTGCCTTATGTTGTCTATCAACTAGAACTAGAGGTAGGAAGCTACTTATCTACTAAAAAAGCATTTTAAACAATAATTTCTCCTCCGACATAATTTTATCCCAGTTTCAAATTTTACATCTGTTTGGGAAGAGCCTATAAAACTTCTATATCCCACAAGAACCCCATCCAGAAGGAAAAGAATTAATTTCTTCAACTTGTTTCCGAATGATTTTTTTTTGTAAAACGAAAAGAAAACGGAAGAATGGAAAAGCAATTCTTTATATAATTCTGTCCATAATTTTCTTCCTGCGTGATAAAAATGACTATGTTTCTATTATTTTCTTTCCTTACCTAGTTTCAGGAACACAACGTTAATGATTAGATCTGGCAATCTAATGAAAGGAAACTATAAGCATCTTTGAACAGACTAAAACAATAATAAATGGGTACTAAAAAGCATACCGGTGACACAGGTAGGGATAAGGGTTGTGAGACATAAGTGGACATCCCGGCACATTGTCTCTTCATGGATAGGAATTCATATATGTTGACAAAGTATCAACTGATCACGAATCTGATTATCTTTTCAATGTTAGAAAGACACGGCCAAGGACATCTATACTATACTTTTATATATGGGTGCCCTTCCACAGCCCCAAGTGGTTCTAGCAACCACCTGCCGCATTGAAACATTGCGGCGGCCCCTACAGCATTGTTTCATTGCAGCTAGTGCAATGAAATATTGCTGGAGGACACTGTTATGAAACATTGCTGGAGGACACTGTTTGCCCACTTTATTTTTTCTAATTTATTTTTTTGTTAAAAATGAATTTTTAAATATTTTTTCGAACTTATATTTTGATATTTTTGAAATAATATTTTAAATTAAAATATTTAAATTTTAATATTGAATTTAAATTTTTTGAATGAAAATGTATTTTTTAATTATTTGTTCGAAATAGTATTTTCGAATTTTTATTATAAGGGAATATTCTGAGTTTTATGTTTTTTTAATATTGTGAGTTTTATGTTTTTTTTATTTTTCTTGTACTTATCCAATTTAATTTATCAATTTTTAATTTATAGTAAACGAATATAATGCTAAAAATTAAAAATGTGGAAAACTAAAAAAATGAAATTTTATCGATTTTTCGTTAGCTATAAAAAAATATAAAACAACTCATCCCCCAAAATGCTAAATATTTTTTTTATTTTAGAATTTAAATAAAAACAGTAATTCTGCCGCATTATTTCATTGTGGTAGGTACCTCCCGCAATGTCTCATTACTGGAGGTCTGCTGCAATGAAACAATGCGGGGCACCAGGTGTTTACAACGACCAAGACCAAAACCGGAATGAGGTATAATTTGTAGTTTGGTTGACACCTGATTTTGGTTATCCCTTTGCATCACGACCGTCGGATCTTCTTCATCAAATAATCAGAGCCGTTAGATCCACATACTAAAAAAATACACTCCACAAGTTCTCAGGTTCGAATCTCGTCAACAACAAACATTTATATTGTTATTTATAAAAATACATATAAGTTCTCAGGTTTAAATCCCCTTAAAAACAAACATTTATATTATTTATAAAGATATATATAAGTTTTCAGATTCGAATCTCACTCACCAACAATAAACATTTATATTATTATTTATGAATAAGATCTCATCAATTATATACTATTTATACTATTTGAACCTAACTTAAAATTATAATTATATAATTGTTATTTAGTTTAAAATATATAAATATTAACCAAGACGTGGCCGCAAGCTAGTTAGTTTTAAAACCATGTTGCCAACTTATAAATGGGATCAAAGCCCTGGATCAATAGCTTTTGGTAAGAGTTCGTTTGACAACAGATAATAGATGTTAAAAGTTGCACATGAGAAGAATAAGATCTTCCATTCATACTTAGGAAAAAAAAAATATCTTCCATTCATGCTGTGTTGACACTAACATGCTCTGTGCAAAGGAATCTAATCATTCAATTTGGATGATAACAGGTAATTATCATTGAACAAGGAATCAAAAAGTTGCGATATACTCTTTAAGATAAACAGTACTCAATCTCTGAATTTAAGTAAACCAAGAAACCAACTAAAATATCATCTAAGTGCAGAAATAATTAAAGTACTAATTGGATAATAACCATAATAATAAAAATATAAATCCCAACCAGAACAAGCTACACTCCTAGCTAGTAGTCTCCATAATAATCATGACCCATTGGGGGAGCAAATGGTCGACGTGGAGGTCCAAAGTGAGGACGTGGAGGACCAAACTGCTGACGATGCCCAAACTGCAGGCCCCAGGGTGCTGGAGCAGGAGAATAACGCTGCCAAGGCGGTGGTGCAGGAGAAAAATGTCGGTGTGGCAGTGCAGGAGGATAGTGGCCGTGGCCATGACCATGACCATATGGTGGAGGAGGTGGCGGATAGTTAGAATATTGTGGCGGTGGCGCAGACATGTGTCTCATCCCATGGTGATAAGCTGGTGCAGCAATTGCATGAGAATGATAGCCTCCATGGTAATTAGGGTAGTACATATCTTGTGTCCCATAGGAATAATCATCATGCTGATCATCATCAAAGTTGTATTTAATCATCTGAATATTCTTTAGACGCCTATTATGAGGCGCGTATTCAGCACCAGGCATGACAAACTGTTCCATGGCTCCTGCTGCTTCAAATTCGGATGGTGATGGTTTCGGTTTCGCAGGTTCCGCTGCTGCTGCTGCTGCTGCTGCAGATGCTGGTTTATTGCCAGACGACTGCATACAAAAAAATTATGTACATGACATATTCAAAAACATGCACATTTATCAAATTCTTAAAAACAAACATATACATGCTGTCTTTTGCGTTAAGTGTGTCAATGTAAGAATTATCAAGTGCAAGACTCAAGAGTAGTATCAGTTTATCACTTAATTATATGTCAATCAACAAATTTGAAACACGGATTATGATACAAATATCATTCATACAAAAACCACACAGCCATAACTAAACTAAATCAAACATATTCAGTATATTCAAGTAAGAGTAGACGTAACGACAGAGTTATTAAGAACAGAGATGAATAGATGATACCTTTTTGAGAAAGCATATAGGCATGGAAGAAGAAAAGCTGTAGAGTGTAGAGTCAAAACCAAACTTCGTACAAGAGGGTATATATATCGGAAATATAAATTTATATTAGACCATTTTCTTGTCTCACAAGGGCCAAGAACGTAGTGTATACCCTAGGCTTATGTATGGAAAGTTGCTCAGTTTGAGGAAAAGGAATCATGTCTGTTTATGTCAATCAGAATATGTGATTAATAATACCTAAGTTTTGTTTAAAGTATATTTTACTCTAAATTGCCAAAAATATTAATTTTTCAAAGTTTTTATGATTTTACTATATTATGAAAATATTTTGCAAAAAATAAGGTGCAAACAAAATTAATCAAATATGTAACTACATGTATCGATTTTTTTGCTTGCATTTTTGGTTGCATGAACCGCTGAAACCCGTCAAATTTGAATACAGTTGTAGAAAACTATATTTTTGTAAAAAAAAATAAAAAATAGTATATTTTTTTTAAAACAAATAACAGAGTATTATTCAAATTTTTTAACAAAGTGATAATATTTTTGTATAAATATTTTTGGACTTGGATATTTTTCAAAACAGACCAAATTTTATACCATAAATAACATTAAATTATAGCTAATGTATAGTTGTAATTTGCAAGTAAGTTTGCCATATATATTAGAAATTCATTGTTTATTCCTAGTTGTCGAATCAAAAAAATGAAGAAAAATAATAGAAATATTTCCTAATTTAAGTTTGGTGCTAGTATTTCTTTATATATTCGCAAATTTATCTCGTATACAGTTGTAAATCATGCATTGTAATATTGTTTAACGGAGCATGCTGAATTGGTTGAGTTATTTTCGGGCTTGTATATATGTTCGGGCCTTCTAAAAGTTTTAAACCCATTTTTACGCTAATAATACGAGTTCAGAGATTATTTCCTGGACAGGTTTCGTGCTACACAAGATTTAAACTGATGAATACCCTGTTCAAACAGGACAACAAATACCAGTGGTGAACTACAAAACCTGAAAATAGCCTACTACCACTAGGGGTGTACGCGGTTCGAATCGGTCGGTTTTGGGGTAAAAGTCGAACCAAACCGCGAAGAGCGGTTTTAAAAAATTGTCATCCGCAACCGCATTTGCGGTTGCGGTTAAGCGCGTCATTTGCGGTTACGAATTTGCGGTTATTGCGGATCGGTTTGCGGTTCAACCACTTATTTTAAAATAATTAATAATTTGCAAAAAAATAAATTTGGAATATTAATAAATTGAAGTTTAAGTTGCGTGATAAATTACATTCAAAAATAAAATATAAACAAATGCTCCGTGTGGAGTAAGGATATTAAAAACATAAAAAAATGTGGAGGCGAGAGAAAAAAAAAAAAGAAAATGATAAAAAAAATTACATGTTGATTATATTTTTCATTTGTTTGGTTATATATCTTATAATGATTGTGAATTTGATGAATGAAGTCTTAACATTAACCTAAGATTAGTTAATAAATGTGTATACTTATTAATTTATATGATATCAACTACATTTTTGGAAATATATTTTATCATAAATATATGTTGCGAGTTGCGAGTTACGGTTGCGATTTTGCGATTTTTAAGAATTTAAAACCGCATCCAAACCGCAAATGAGCGGTTTTTAAAATTTAAATTCACAACCAACCCGCGTTTCGCGATTATCCGCAAATGTGGTTCGGTTGCGAGCGGTTGAGCGGTTAGATGCGGTTGAGCGGTTTATTTGTAAAGCCGTAACTACCACAATGCAACAATCACAACTTTCAAGAAAATACCAGTTCAAGCAAGGCATTAGGCTAATAGACTGACAAAAGTACTGCAAACTTTCAACCATAATAATATAACAGCTAGAGATCAAATTATGTCTGATGCTAATTTTCCAGACCTTCATATCAAACTCATAAAATATCCAAAATTAAGTACTGAAAACACTAGGCCACTAAAGCAACAAAATTGCATCAAGATAATATCTTTTGCTTCTTCAAAACAAATTACACAAACAGATTAGGCTTGGATGCCTTGTATGTGGTCTTCAGCTTTCTGCTTGGTGGCCTAACCTTCTTGGAAACCAATGGGAACTTGATTTTTGAGTTGTGGAACTGTTTGGTGCTCTCCCTCTTGCAGAGCTTGGCTGGAATTGTGGCAGTCTTGATGATTTGAATGCAATGGTTGCGAACTCTGTGACGAGAACCCATTTCAGTGTACATCTGCTCAATACCACCATTCAGAGTGGTGTCACGGTACTCCTTGTACATGTTATGATATCCAGTCCGACTCTGGTACCTCAACCAAATGCCATAGTTCTTAATTGTTGTAGGATTTTTCTCAAAGATCTGTAACATATTACATTGAAAAAAATGGTGCTCATCAGTAAAACATGCAGCTGGAAACAGGGAAATTAATGATCTGATTACACTTTGTGGGTGAAATATGACCACGGAAAAAGTGTTAAAACACAACTGGGTTTTCCTAATGCCATGTACACACGTCCACAGGGCAAATGTTGACAGTATAATTACAATTTTAATATAAGCGTCTAGAGCTTAAAAGTTCAAAGACACGTGTATTTTTCAACCACCCCCTAATACCATAGAAATACATGTATATAACTTTAGGCTATTTAGCTGACTGGCATATTTTCCATTGTCTGGTACCAACTTCTTCAGACTAAATTTTATAAAATTAATCTAGAGTTGATAGATTAAAATTAATCTGGTACTACCTATATAACTCCTGGATATATACTTTTAATTTGTGATAACTTGGAAACTCACTCGATTAATTTAAATCAAACATCCACGAGCAGACAGTATAGTGCCTTATAAAGGCTTGACAATATATTTTGCTAGGTTTTTTGAATAACCTTTTAAGATTCATACAAGTTAAGGATACCCTAGTCATTCCTTCAAAACCTAAAATATACAATCACATCATCACGTCAACTAAATATACAAGGTCAAAGTGTTATTTCACTCCTCTATAACACATCAAAAGACTTGTTCGTTTCTAAAAGATCATTAATATTAAAGACCTTGTCAATACATAGTGCATTTATTATCCTCATAATAGCCCTTACTAGTAAGAGGACAATCAGAGAGAATTTCCCAGTCCAATGTATCATGTGACCAAAAAAGTAAACAAAGGGAATGGCAGCAAAAGGCAACATACATTGAATCGTAATTTGTTCAGGGATAACAAACAAAGAAAGAAATATATGTACGGGGCATAATTCGACAATTAACTATAGAAAATACACTACTGAAGCCTCTATATAGGCCAATACTCTTTGATTCGATATAATTTCATTTTCGTACAAATAATTAAACTAAAACAAGCACTCATAGAAACTACAGTAAAAACACAACGGAAAGAAGGAAACAAACGAAATGTACCTCATTGATAGCAAGCATCTGACCGTTACTCTTCTTAACCTTCTTCAACTTCCTCAAAAAATACCTTTTCGAGACAAAAACAAAAAGAACAATCCCACCACCCCATTAATCCAAATCTCACCACCACAAATAAAAAAACAACATAAATAATTAAAAAAGGACACATTATTAAAGAAAAAAAGGAACATACCAGAACTTGGATTTGGCACGAACTTCATTAGTAGCCCAAAGCTTCATGCGATAGATCTTGGGATGCTCATCTTTCTCACTCGGTAAAGCTCTTCCCACCACTTGAAACTGATGAAACTGCACAGTTCCCAATTAAAAACATGTTAATTCTACAATTATTATAAAACCGGTTAAATCAAATAATTGATATGATATATATATATATATATGAAATTAAAGATTTAACATTATAGAAACTGAGGTTGATTTATTAACCTTGTAAGTCACCATTTCCGATTAGCGAGATAACAAAACACACAGTGGGTTGTGTGTGTAGAGATGAGCAGCGGCGTTTAAAAATTTGGATCAGAGTGTTATTTGGATATATATTTGTGATGTGAGTGGCTGGGTGTTGAAACCCTAGCTTAAACATATGATATTGGGCTCACTTTAGACTTTTCCTCATTTGACATAACCCAGCCCATTACAAATATTTATTTATTATACTATTTGGGTTTCCAATTTTTTATTTATTTATTATTGCTCTTAAATATATATTATCACTGAGGTAGAAAGATATTACTCCCTCCGTCCAAAATACAAGTCTCTTTTCAACTTTTTATGCCTACTTTAAGGTGTATAAAAGTTATAACTCCGCATACTTTTTTTTAAAAAAATGAATTAAAATTTAATATATACTTTTATTCAGAAAAAAATAATAATTTGGGGAGCTATTATTCGTATTCGTCTTAAAATATTTGTAAAAAATCAAAAATACTTATATTTTGGGACGGAGGAAGTATTTTTCTGGTTTATTCATTTATGGATGAATAATTATCTATGTAGTCAGTGTTGAGGTTGTGGTGTATAAATTTCTTAAAAAATTTTGATTTTCATTACTTTGACGTTAACTATTTTTAGTAAAATGAAAAATTATAGACGGGGTATGAGATGAAAGTATTGAGAAGTTTGTTTTTCTAAAGAAATGATTTATTCAATTTAAAAATGAAATATTGTTGGTTATCAATACCATATCAGTATCATAATTATTGTTCTACTTGACTATTCATTAATGAAAAAAAAATTATTGCAATGCTTTTAGACCGAATTTCACAAAATAAAAAAAAATAGCTTCGTCAAATATATAGAACATAGGATCATGGAGGAAGAGTATTTCTCTCCTTGGAATTACAATCATGAGCAATTTTGAGGTCGTAGGAGAGACTGGCAATATCATACCATCCAAACCCAACCCAATTTGCAATTTAAATTATCTAGACAAACCCGAAAATGATAGGTTCAACCTGATATGATCCAATTTCAGATTTTCATTCCTTTACACTTGGGAAATTTAATTTCATTCAGTTTTAAGCTTGACATAAAATTGACATTTTTACAAAAAATATCGAAATCCGAAATTATCACTCCTGCACAGATGGAGTGAGAGGTTAGGAGTTGGGTTTTCGATCATCCCCCGGATTTTAGAGAAGTCCAAAATTTCAAAAAAAAACAAATAATCTTGAATAGTAAAGTTACATTCTGTCATTCACTCTTAACCTCTGTAACGGAAATCGACCGATTTTTCAAAAATCGCCGATAAATCGCTCAAAAATCCATCATAAATATTTGTCCGATTTGGCCGATTTTCGATAAATTACCGATTAATCATCCGATTTTTTAAAAATCGTCCGATAAATCATAAATCGGTATCTCAACCAAATAGTTCCGATTTCCGAAATCTGTAACACTGCTCTTAACAAATTACCCATAGGTCGTCTTCCAAAACGAGGTGAAATATTACTGATTGCAAATTTTTTTATTCTTATAACAAAAATTGCATATTGATTGTTAGTAGCAAGTCAGCAACAATAGTTGCCAGGCACCTGGAGATGCACTAACACACGTAAACCACTTCTTAAGAGAATACAGAAAACAAGTTTCTCCCTGATCCACACTTCACTAATCAATTTCAAAAAAGTATTTATGGTCAGATACTAGATTTATTCAGTATGTTGGAAACTAAAGCCTAATACTCGCTTAAATAAAATTTGCAACCAAATGTGCACATCTATGGGTATGTATAATTGGAATTCATTTTTCTAAGAAAAAGACAATCGTAAATTTGAATCATCCGTTTCACGACTATGAATTATCTCTACAGAGTTTACCAGGGCATGAAAACTTTACACTGAAACTTTTTATTTTTTGAGAACTTGAAGAGAAAATATATTAACAGACCAGATTAAAATTTCGCCTGAGCCTCACCAGGCATTGGTTGCCTTTGTCACACCAAGCATAATGGCAATTGTAGCAAGTACAGACTGCACAAATTGAAAGAACAAGTTAGGCACGAAGAAGACAGTGCCAACAATGCTATCAAACAACAAGACCAGTACTGAACTTGTCAGAAAGAACAAAACGAAAAACAAGCTTTGATTCAAATAGGTAATACATTAAGGAATGACTGCATGTGAACTTCAGTCAGATATTTTAGAATATCATTTATATTGGCAAAGATTTTACATGGCAGGGATCTTTGCAACATTAAGGGTCAGAGTTCTACTGAAACTAACAAAGCCAACCAATATTTAAAAAAATGTGCTTCAAATCATCAACTGGAACGAGATGAATGCACCCAATACAGGACTTGGGATATTATTTAGTGATACGAAGTCATACTATACGTAGACATGTTGTGGACAGAAATCCTAATAGTACACAATTTGCTAAGACCAGTGAAGAAAGACCATAGCAATTACCCAATCACTTGAATACCTGGATACTTGAAAAGAGTTTCGGTGTTTTACTTGTTAACAAGGAAGATAAGTAATAGATAGCCAACTTACAGCTAACATGCATACAATAAGTCCTGGTTTTTCTCTATAGTCCATATGCACGAACAATAGAAGGCAAGCTCCAATATACCATGGGATGGTGCCAAAAAAGAAGCCACAGATGAATCTTGCATAGGAAAAAAGTAGAGTCAGCCGCATTAATTACGCATAGAACATATTAAGCATCACTTCTATAGGCTTTTTTGGGCGTCGCCCTATCTTGCGAAAATATGTTTCCTTCTAAGGGAAAAAAATGATAAAAGTCTTTAATTTGGAAGTAGCAAATTTACTGATTAATGACCTGATTGTGAATTGTTTCACATACCCTCTTCCATGAGTCATTTATCTAGCAAGAAGTTAAAATTTGGAATTGATATGTACTTTCAATCAAAACAGAACTAAAGTTTCATTCTTATAAAAGCCATTTGTCTCCAGTTGATCTTGATGCAGCAATGAGGTGTCATAGGACAACTAGCGGCAGCTAGCTTAGATTTGCAACTTAAGCAACAACTTAAGCCATGGAGGTAACCATTTAGTCTTATGAAACATTGTAGTAGTGTCTTAAACAGGTGTCAAGGTTATAAATTGAAGACGGTGTTTATGCAAAAGTGCCGTACTGAAATAGCACAATCAAAAAAGTATTATACGAGTTAATTTTATTTCTTTGTCATTTAGTGAAAGAAAATGAAATAAAGTATTTGTTGTCTTTGAATTTCTTTTAAACCGTCCCTTCATGCACATTCTAGTCAATTCATCACACAAGACACATCCTCCACATCTATCTTTGACTAAACTCGAGCTACAATCTACATTGTCATGTTCTACTGCTTTCTCATAATTTGACTTATTGCTTTAATTTAACTATCACCAAAATGAATACAAATTTAAAAAAAGGAAGAAAGATACATGGACCTTAGGTTAGAGTAAAGCTCCTAGCTAATTTCTCAAGTAACATAACGGAAACTCAAGCCAAACATTGAGCGACAATAATCTGTGGTAGATTACTATATTGGGTGGTTAAAAACAGACGTCTTTGTATTATTTCACCACTTAACTGCTTTTATATATAACTACAATAATGAGTTATATTTTTTTAATCAAATTGTTCAATAAAGAGAAATCTAGAAAAAGGAAGACAAAAAAGGAAGTTTTTATACTTACAGAAACCAGCCAATCCCCATACCACAGCAAGGAAGTCGATGCTCTATATATGGTCTCCCATCCGGAAATACATAACCTAGCACAACTCACCAGTACCATACGTGAGATGCAATACGAAATAAATTAATGTATTATAAATAATAGACTAATAGACTAACAAAGCATATACAGGCAAAATGCTTCAAAAATTCAAAGTCCTTAGTTACCAAAGGTCGAGGTTGTCTCATTGGAGGTAATTGTGTGTCACTGTGTATAACAGTATAGGTTACAAAAATTCATTTGATTGACCTCACCTAAAAAAGTTAAAAGTTCGTGCAGTTGTAAACAAACAACATTTCCGAAGGAGAAAGTAATATTTACACATCTTTATCACAATTTACATGAACATTAAGTTGATCTGCCCTCTTGGAGCTCTGCAATTCTTTTAATGTTAAATAAACATATAACGACGCGCATCCACAAATACAAAGCTAACTACTCAAAATCTATCTCTTTCTCAAGCTTTACAATATATAATATAACAAACAAACAAACTTAACATTAAAAAATCCAAATCAAACAGAACTACATACAATCAGCCTCCTAAACTCTATCTGAATGCAAAACTGTTCAATCAACGCTTCAAAAGATCCGTTCGAGTCAAATTCTATGAAGTATATTTCTCTTCTCCACCCCAATGAAATGAACTTGTACAATTACAGTACTTATCTTACTCCATTTCCATTTTTAATGCACATGACACTACAGAATTTACCCACATTCACCCCGAGAATCATAATTTTAAATCATCAAATTCTCAATCAACCAAACTATCACTCAATAATAACCAACTATTATTATCTAAACAATTTAACAAAATAAGCCATAATAATCACATAAACTTAATAATAAAGAAATAAAGAAATAAATATGATAATGAGTGCGAGTATAGATGACCTGGCACATTTTGATAACCGTGAGAATAGTAACCAACAGGAGGCACAGGTTGAGGGTAACCGACTACCGGCTGAGACGGTGGAGGTGGGTGAGAATTAACAACACCTTGAAAGGTGCCGTAATAATACGGCGGAGATGGCGGCGCCGATGGTTGATCGACGAAGCCTCTGCTGCTATTCTTATCTTGTTCGCTCATGTCTTCAATTTAATTACAAAATAAATTTGGGGGTTAGGGTTTCATGAATTCGATTTTGAGGGTTAGTTTGGCGTTTTTCAGTGATTTTAAAATTGCAAAATGACGTCATTTAGTTGTTTATATTTTTATATTTACAATTAAAAGAAACATGATATCCTTCAAAAAATTCTTAATTGTTAATTTCTTTTTAAATATTCAACCTTAAATATTGAATATGTATTTTAATAAACTTCAAAATGAGCGAGAATGATTTGGAAATATGGGACGATAACATATAATCGCACTCAATTGTTAAATTTATCAAAAGTAAAGTATTAAAATATAATTACCAAAATTCCATTTGATAAGCACAATTTATTCAAGGTTTAACTAGGGATAACCATCGAGTTACTTCGGTGTTGGGGAGTGCTATCCCCGCAACTGATCCCCAAACCCGCCCCGATCCCGAACGGGGATTATTTTACACCCCGATCCCCGCCCCAAATAGGGAACGAGGATCCCTGCCAGAAATCGGTTAATTTCTTTATTTTTTTGTTTAATAAAATTATATTGTAAAAAATATTTTTCAATTAAAATTCACATAGTAAATCATAATATATAGATTTTTTTAAAAAATTTAATATCAATTTTTAACCTTAATTTGAATTCATATTTATTTCTAGTATCAATGAATAAACTAAGATAATATTATTATAAAGAAATAATATCACGATAAGTAAACTTAAATCATTTAGGAGATAAGAAATTGAAAATAATAATATATGTATATATTTTAATATTTATTTGAGATATATATATATATATAATATTATTATTTATTTAAAATACGATTCGGGGATCGGGGCGGCGAGACACTAATCCCCGACCCCGCCTCGATCCCCGAATTTTTCACACATATCTCAGCGATCCTCGTCCCGTACCCAAAAAAATCTCCGATTCCCCGCCCTGTTCGGGGCGGGGGTTGGATTGTGGTCGGGCAGGGCGGTAGAAATGCCCATCCCTAGGTTTACACTCTCTTGGCATAAGTTCGCACAATTCATTAAGGATTTATCCCCTGTTAATCCCAAGTCCAAGTCGACTTTAGTCTCTCCCTGTAATTTTTTAGATTCATTTCTAAGGCCATAAGAGCAACTCTAACGTAGGGTATCAAGAGGGGTGCCAACGTCATGTGACGTGACGTGCCTTGGCATCCTTGTTAGCATTTATTGGAGTTTAGGGATGTCATTGAACCCAACGTTATGTGACGTGACGTGCCTTGGCATCCTTGTTAGCATTTATTGGAGTTTAGGGATGTCATTGAACTGTTAGATGAGTTGGCATCGATGCCAACTTGGGTATCAAAAGTTGGCATAACATGAAGTAAGATCTCAACTTCATTTGTGATCTCAATGATGCATAAAATATTATTTCACTAATATATTCTTATTAAATATATTTTTTTATTGAAGAGTTTTTAAAAGAAGGGTGCTAAAAATGATATGTAAAAGAGAGAATATAAAATATAATATTTTTTATTATGTGACAAAGTTGGCACCCTTAACCATTGGAGATGCTCTAAGTCATATTTGTATCTATACTCTTTATTAATAAGCGAAACCATATTTTACTGGTGCATAAAAGTACCGAAGTACCAAATTTTGGTACTTATCTACCGCAAATTGACTTATATTCTACCTAAACTTTATTTTTTTAGTTAGTATTTATCCAAGCGTCTATTTACTTTTAATTGAAAAATATATATTATCAATAATTAAATAATATTAAATAAAATATATTCAAAAGGCTAATTATAAAATAATTTGAAGATAATATTACTTAATATTAAATTATCTAAAATAACAAATATTTGTTCATAAGATTATTATACAATTCGTTTCACGAAAACAAAACTTAATAAGTAAAACAATGCAGAACTAGAATTATTATGGAAAATTTCATATTAATATAATAATTTCGATCCATGTTTTGCACTACAAATACTAATTCGGTATTTTAATCTGTTTCACACCAGTTATCAACTATCTATACTAATAAGCGAAACCATGTTCTATTAGAACACAAAATTAACGAATCTCGGTAATCACTAGAAAAATTATATAACTATTTATAAAATTTTATATATTTAAATCTCAACTAACACGAATTGACTTCTACTCTCTGTATACTTTATTTTTACATTAATTTCTATTTATCAGTATTCTTCCAAACGTCGATTTACTTTTAAATGATCGCATGAGTAAAAACTAACATGTTAAATTAATTTAACAAGTAAAATAATTAGGTGCATAACTAGACCTGGTAAAATGGGTTTGTGTTATGGAATAAAATCTAGGATTTGTTAGTATTTAATACTAAGGTTTGAGAGCTTCGAGTTTTAATGGTTGTTCTCGCGGTAGAGAATTAAGTCAAAAACGTATTTCTAGGTTGAGGGGTAGAACCTTTTATATAGAGATGAGTCTAGGGTTAGACTTGTGTTGGGAGACTTGATGGACAAGTCTCCAACTTAGATGGTAATTAGGACTCATGTAAGGCAAGGGATTCTAGATCCTTCCTTGTAGGAGTTAGTGTACTTGTTGGACGTCATGTCTCTGTACTTTCAGCCGTGTTGGGCCTAGTCCATGAACAACTCATGTTCATGGACCTTGACGATCTCTGCTCGTGGGCTTTGACGAGTTGGGTCATCTTTAGTCTGTGACAAGTCTTGACCAACCTAGTTTGTATTGGGTTTTGGATAAAGGTTCTAAGCGTAATTAATGTGACATTTAATGTGTCTTTAGGATGTATTTTCTATCCATATCATTTCCCCCCCAACTTCCGGGGAAACTACTCGAGCTTTCATGGAAGTTATAATGGTCTATTCGCGACTTGGCGTACTTTATACCCTTCTCGGGTATCGTACATTCATGGGTATTGTCATTTTATCATAAAGTATATAGAGAAATACACGTTTAGAACAACTTATACTTTTTTAGTGTGAGTATACACACTTAGGGCCTTTGCACAGGCTAATTGAATAGTGTTTGATATTAAACGAACTTAATCAGGACTAAAAAGCGAGCGTTATGTTGGATATATTTGAGATGTCATGTCTAATATGATTTGTGTTTAGTTTTCAGAACTTAACAGCATGACAAATCAGGATTTACTGGAATCAGGACTTACTGGAGGTCAGAAGTTCATATCAGAACTTAAGTGCGGGAAGACTTTAATATAAGGAAGGAAGTTGATTTACAGTAGAAGATCGATACTAAAATAAAAGAAGATATGCATGGAAAGAGTTTGAAGACTGGAAGACTTGTAGAAGATATCTGATTGATATATTTTAGGAGACAAAATTATATTTCATATCAATTAGAAGTTATATTGTAACTGTGTACTATATAAACACAGACTTCGGGTTTACACTATATGTGTTATCATTATCGAGAAGATTATACATTGTAACCTAGCAACTCTTAGTGATATTTGTTCATCACTGAGAGAGAACAGTTCCATTGTAACAGAGTTTATTATATTGAATATATATGTTTACTGTTACTTATGTTCAAGATCGATTCGATTGTAATAACACTGTATTCAACCCCCTTTTACAGTGTTGTGTGACCTAACAAGTGGTATCAGAGCTTATCTGTTAACACACATATAGTAAAGATCCACACAATCATGTCTGAAGAAGCACAAACTCCAACCAAGCCCACCAAAATTGAAGAAACTCAAAAGACTCAAACTCACAGTCGATATGAGACTACTAGGATTCCCATACTGAGACCTTTTGAGTATCCCATATGAAAAGTGAAGATGACTATATTTCTGGAAGCTACAGATCCAGAATACCTTAACAGAATTAATGAAGGACCATATAAGCCTACCAAGCTCTCTATTATAGTTGCTGATCAACCAGCAATGACCATACCAAAGGAGAAAGGTGAGTACACAGCTGAAGACATCTCATCTATTGCCAATGATGCAAGGGTAAGGCATTTGCTGCATATTCCATTGATAATGTCATGTCAAACAGGGTAATTAATTTCAAAACTGCAAAGGAGATATGGGATGCTTTAGAGACAAGATGTCAGGGAACTGATGCAATCAAGAAGAACAGGAGGACTATACTCACTCAAGAGTATGAGCACTTTGACTCAAAAGCTGATGAGTTTTTAACTAACTTATACGACAGGTTTATTGAAAGAGATATGTCATAAGTCCAATCAAGTATGAGGATTTAGGAATAACTTTTATGTAATCTGTTTTGATTTCATTGATATTAATAAAAGACTTGTTTTGTTTTTATTACGGGCTCTATCTATTTAAGTGTTTAAATAAGATATACCATACTTTAGAGTAAAGCTTTTTATGGATTATGATGAGATCATAATAGTGAGACCTAAAAGATGATAACTCTAAACTTAAATAGTTCCTGGTCATAGGATTACTAACTGGTAATTAATAATCCGCAAAGATCAGTACATACTATGCTTGCTTCATTATGAAGGATGTCTGTTCTCATAGATATTTGTGTGGTGACACTATAGCTAGTATGTAGGTGCTTATTATAGAATAAGTTCACTGAACATGACTCGCACAGCTGAACAACTGATGGAGTTCACTCACGTGTCAGCAGTTGTTCACATAGTGATAGTTGTACAAGTATCCTTAGACTTGAGGTCATCATAGTCATCTTGTGTACACTGAACTATGCTTTGGTTTAGTTCTTAGTCTCCAGGGACAATTATTAGGGCTCTACTGGGTATAGGAATTTGTAGACGAAGATAGTGTATGATCAATAAAGGATCTACCCCTTCCAGTGAAGGAAGAGAATGTTCAAAGCTGATCCACTTATGCTAGTTCAGGAATCTCTGGCCAGAGTGAATGAAATTAGAAATGAGTTTCTAATTTACATAGAACTGAGCATAGTGAATGGGAAAGCAAATGATTAAATTAGATAGGCTTGACACAAGATCCATGCCTTGTATTTAATCAGGACATTGGAGGGTAGAAGGAGTTAATTGTACGGTAACTATTCACTGAATAGGTTCTTGGTATTCTAAGCAGTGAATTCATATTATCCGGATAGTCGCGATATGTTGAGAAGCATCACTCACGATGTAGAATAAATATAATTAATCAGTTAATTATATTTAGTGAATTTTAATATTCATATAAATAATTAATAAAAGTTTATTATTATTTAATTCTACTACCGACATAATTTTGAACCTACAGGGTCACACCATAAAAGAATATTTTCTTTGACGAAAATTGAGAGAGAGAATTATTTTCTAAATAGTTAAGAAAAAGAAATAATGATTAAAATAGTTTTAATTATTATTAAAGCATTTTATGAAGATAAAATGTGGGGGTTAATATATATAAAGATATATTATAAAACCCTAGGAGAGTCCTATAAATAGAATAAGATGGATGGCTCATTTGAAGAGACACACAATTTTGGTTTTGGAAAACCCTAGCCTCCATCTTCTTCCTCTCTCTCTCTCTCCCAAAAACTCCATTTTTATAAAAACTTAGTTTTATAAAAGGGTTCATTGAAGAGGATCGTTCTTCGTGGATACCGGTAGAGTGCTTCACACACTGAGGTGCAACTGCTAGCACTCCAATTTTATAAAGCTTCGATTCACGAGGTATGATTTCGATTCCTCGGTTTTTCCCTTTCATATGTTTTTCTATATGTGCGGTATATGGTTTTTACATTGTTTCACGCTTCCGCTCATCCATAAATTCCTTCATTGGCATCAGAGCTAGGTTCTGCATATAGAGATTCATATAAAAAATTTCAGATTTTTTTAATGCATGTATGGATTTATTATGATTTTTGCAAGTTTATTTGGATTTAATTATAAATTAATTCGAAATAATTTTTGTATGAGATTTTGACTACTGATCTGGGTTCTACAAGTGTTGTAGATCATCTAGGTATTTTTTTCATAATTTTGTGATGTGTAGATTATTTGTTATGAATTTTTAAAAATTGTTTTAATTAAAATTCATGAAATAATTATGCATGTGAATAATTATGATTAAAATTTGCACAAGGACCCATGGCTGATTTGGTATTTTTCTACTACTCCCTGATTTAAGAAATCATATTATTTTGATTTTTATTAATTTATTAATTAAATGTTAATTAATTTGTTAATAATAAAATTAAAATAATAACATATTAATAAAGAGTTATTAATAAGGGAGTAAAGGAAAGGGGGAGTTACTTCTATTTTTTTTGTAACAACAAGAAAGACCAACAGACACGGCAGGAAGAAGAAACAGAAATAAAAAAAAAAAACCTACTGCGGCTGTGCCAGGCGCGTGCGCTGCACGCGGGGAAGGGGTGTGTTGCGCATTCCGTGAATGCGTTACACACTGTTGCGCATTTACGGAATGCGTTACACGCGTAAATGGCTCAACAGTGTTGTAATGCATTACGTACATGCGTTACAGCCCGTATGTCCATATTAAATTTGATTTTTTGGGAGTTTCGTAACTCCGTTTTGGGCGTGCAATATATCGTTGGATTCGTTTTTCCGAGACGGATCTAATGGAGTGGTCAAATATTTTTTATATAAAAGTGTTGAACTGTTTATATTCCCGAAAGTGTTTTAAAGCATGTTTTAATTGTTTTAATTGCTTTTAAATGTTATCATAAATCCATACATCATTATATCAATGTGTGACATGATATTAATTGCATGCTTACTTGTTTATTTATTTTTATATATGAGATATATGCATGTGTTTACCATGCGATGATAGATTTAGGTGAACTTAAATCAATATAAGGCGTGCTCTAGAAAATCTAGAATAAGAATCATTTCTTGCCTTGACAATAATATTATGAATACCATCATGAGATTCTTGTGTTTATGAAACACGTAATTAAATATGAATTTTCAATTTTGAGAGAAAGGATGATTCTGTCAACAACAGATTTCTATCTGTAAGAAAGGGTTATTAAGTGACGCCTCTTGACAATGCTCCACCCGCTCTGGGAATCATCTGATTATCGATTATTGATTTGAAATATTTAATTTAAAAGAAAGAATCTCTTTATAATATGATTATGATTGTAACGTAATATAATCCCTCTAAAATTAAATAATATCAAGTAGTAATTGGCCAATGACACAACGGGCTTGTGTCGGTCATAGCCTTCCAACATGATAGAAAGTGGTTCTTATATTTTAAATCATTGTCGTTTCGTGCTATGGCCGAGGGCTTTGATTTCGAAATAAGAAATACTTGTCTATTACATAGAGATGTGTACATTGAATTAGAATCTAAAGGTCGTTACGTGCCACAGCCGTGGGCCGTTGGAGACTGATTCAATTGTACGGAATGTTGGGTTAGACTTGACTTAGAATATTGAGTTTGTCGTGCCACAGCCGTGACTCAATTATTCAAGAGGCTAAAATTATATTAGGAAATAACATAAGATGTAATTGACAAGAGTTGTCTGCCTATTGAACATCACATGACGTTTCGTGCTACAGCCGAGGTTGTGTAATGGAATGTAGGATCCATATTCCCACTAGCATTATGAATGCCTAATTTTGACTTAGGGGTGTATAAATTAGATAAACTAGTGGGAGCCACTTATGAATAAAGACCCGATTCATATAGTGTTTTGAAATGAAATTGAATATTTGCTAAGTGTTGTTATGTGTTTATCATTCACAGATTTACTATATTCATTATGTCTTCTGCACTATCACTCCAGAGTATACTAGATGCTCACAAGTTGACTGGTCCTAATTTTGCTGACTGGCTTCGAAACTTGAGAATTGTTCTCAGGGTGGAGAAGCTGGAATATGTGTTTGACTCACCTAAGCCTACTGAACCTGCTAACGATTCATATAATGATGAATATGTTGTGTATCGTAAGTGGATAGATGATGCAAATATTGCTCAATGCATCATGCTAGCTTCCATGAACATTGAGCTACAGAAGCAATATGAGCATATGGATGCTCACACTATCCTTATGCATCTACAAGAGTTGTATGATGTGGCAGGGAGGACAGCTCGATATGAGATATCGAAGGAGCTATTCAGTTGTAGGATGTCTGAGGGATCATCCGTGAATGACCATGTACTTAAGATGATCAATTTGATTGAACGTCTTGGACAACTTGGTTTTGCCATGGATGGGGAGCTGAGCCAAGACTTGGTCTTGCAATCACTTCCGGGTTCGTTTTCGCAGTTTGTTGTGAACTTTCACATGAATAAGCTGGATGTTAGCCTGGCTGAACTCCACAACATGTTGAAGACTGCGGAATCGAATTTTCCCCCTAAGAAGAGTTCTGTTCTTCTAATTGGTGAAGGTTCCAATCCTAAGATAAGGAAGAGGAACCCTTCCAAGAAGAAGAAAGTAGAAGAAGAAAAGCCGGTTCCACCAAAAGCTAAAGACCCCAAGAGCAAAGTTGTTTGCTTTCACTGTAACAAGGTGGGGCACTGGAAGAGGAACTGCAAGGTTTACCTTGCAGAGTTGAAGAAGAAGAAGGGGAGTGAGACTACCGCTTCTGATTCAGGTATGTTCATGATAGAAATGAATATGTCATTAAGTCAAATTTCTACTTGGGTATTAGATACCGCCTGTGGTTCTTACATCTGCAATTCGTTGCAGGGACTAAGGAGAAGTAGGACTCTTGAGGAAGAGGAGGTGATTCTACTGATGGGAAATAGAGCAAGAGTTGCTGCTGAAGATGTAGGATCATTTCATTTACATATGCCTACGGGCAAGACTATTGTTTGAAATAATTGTTATTTTGTTTCCTCGATTGTAAGGAATATTGTTTCTATTCCTATGTTGGATTTGGATGTTTTTTCATTTTATTATTGAGAATAATGAATGTTCTATCCTTAGAGATAATATTCTTTATTGACGTGGTATTTTAAATAATGGTCTGTATGTATGTGACATAATTTACTTCAGATTGAACAAACTAATAAAAGAAAAGGGATGATGAAAATCTCACTTTCTTTTGGCACTGCAAACTTGGTCATATTAGTGAAAATAGACTGCGGACATTGCATAAGGAAGGGTTACTTGACCCCTTTTGATTTTGAATCATATCCTACATGCGAGTCTTGTCTATTGGGTAAAATGACCAAATCTCCATTTAGTGGACATGGAGAGAGTGCTGCAGATTTGCTAGGATTGGTACACACATATGTATATGGACCAATATCTACGCAAGCCATGGGTGGATTTTCATACTTTATTACTTTCATAGATGATAGATCTAGATTCGGATATGTGTTTGATGAAACACAAGTCTGATGCCTTTGAAAAGTTCAAAGAGTATAAGTATGAAGTGGAAAAACAAACCAAAAATGGTATTATAACTCTTCGATCAGATCGAGGTGGTGAATAATTGAATGGAGAGTTTCTGGATTATCTCAAAGAAAAGGGTATAGTCTCCCAGTGGACTCCTCCAGATTGGTATCTGAAAGGAGAAATCGAACTTTGTTAGACATGGTTCGGTCCATGATGAGCTATGCGAATCTTCCAGTATTCTTATGGGGTTATGCATTGGAAACCTCAGCATATTTACTGAATAAGGTGCCTTCCAAATCTGTTCCTCAAACTCTATATGAGATATGGAAAGAAAGGAAACCGAGTCTTAAACACGTTAAGATTTGGGGATGTCCAGCTTATGTCAAGAAGGTTGACCCAGATAAGCTGGAATCTCGATCCGTAAAATGTAGTTTTGTGGGATATCCTAAAGAGATTTTTGGGTATTACTTTTGCACCGATCATCGGGTGTTTGTCTTCAGACATGCTACCTTCTTGGAAAAGGAGTTTATCCTTGAAGGAAATAGTGGGAGCAAAATTGAACTTGATGAAGTTCACGAAGCACAAACTACTACGAATCAAGTGGAAACACCTGTTCAGACTGAACAACCTTCTGTGGAACAGCCCATTCGTAGGTCAGGGAGAGTGTCTCGCCAACCTGAGAGGCATTATGGCCTTGTAATTGAGAATGATAATGAGTTGTCAATCATTGATGATGACGACCCTATGACCTATTGAAAGGCATATGTCATAGCCTACTCGTTTATTCGAGTATTTAACTCAACTCAAATAAGAATGTAATAAGTAAATAGTGGATCAAGCATCAGAGAGATCTCACAAAGTAACATCTGTCAAAGAATAAAGAAACATTGTTCATCTGCAGACTTGAAGATTCACTGGAAGAAGTTCAAGAATTTGATCATGCCTCAGTGATATAAATCAAGATCGTGGATTTAATCAAGTGACAGAGATCTCGTCAAGGTATCATTTATTACAAGGATTCAATCAGAACAACAAAGTCAAGACATGAAGAAACGTCACGAAAGTTAGTCACTCATGAACCAGACAGTACATCGAGTGTCAGCATTGAAGTGACGGAATTGATTCATAAGTCTCAGAGACTTTCAGAAGATTGTCAGAAGAATGGATGCTGCTCAGGGATAGTATTAATTCACTATTAATTAATTAAGTCATATAATTTAATTAAGAGAATAAATTAAATCTGCAAGGATTAATTTATTGATTAATTGAATTAAATTGATTAATTAATTTAGAATTAATAATGAGGATTTTCAGAATGTTAATTGATTAAAATCTGTGATAATTCTAAAAAGACAACTGATTGTACTAGTATGACAATCGGTATGACAATTGATAGTCATACCGAATGTCTTGCTAATTCGGTTGATTGTATTGATAGAATTTTCAATTAGATTAAAATCAATTATGTATTCAGAAAAACAATTTCAATTGTACTACTATGACAATCGGTATGACAATCAATAGTCATACCGAAAGTCTTGCTAGTTCATTTTAATTGTCTTCCTAGCTCTAATAGATTGTCTCACCGAAAGTCTTTCAAGCTCAAATAGATTGTCACACCAGTTCAACAACTTCGGCTGTGATTGATTAAAAGAAAGCAAAAGACAATATCAACAGACTACTAAGCAAAAAAAACAGAGCAGCACATACAGAACAAGAAAACACAGCAGAAAACAAAAGAAAATATTTCATCATTCATCTGCTTATTCAAGATCAAATATTCTAGTTTGTTAATGTTAAATCCAAACCACTAGAATTACTTATCTTGTTCTTGTATATCAATCTAGCGGATTAAAATCCCTAGAACTTAATCTCAAATCGCTTTTAGCATTTGATCTTTTAATTACAAAAATAGAAAAAGTTCATGTCGAATTTATTCTAAATTTGTAATAATTGATTTGAGATTAATCCCTTGTAATCGATACCGTAGTTGTAACACCTTTCAAGTTTAATAAAAGTTTTATTTAACTTGAATTTTGTTTCACTATTTTATTCCGCATTTTATTCGACGAAACGGTATTGTTTGCATTCAACCCCCCCTTCTACAAACAAATTGGGACCTAACAATTGGTATCAGAGCCTTCTGATTAACGTACAAATCAAGATCCTAGACTTTTGTGTTTCTTTCACTTCTTGAATTTTTATTCACTCAAAAATTCATAATGACTACACAAAAAGTTGGAACCGTTAAAATTCCACTTTTCGATAAAGAAAATTATGTGATGTGGAAGAAGAAGATGCTACTGTTTTTACAGGTTGCTAATCCCAAATATTTGCAAGTGTTGAAGAAGGGTCCAAAAATTCCTATGGTTATTGAACCAGAGGTAATAGAGAATGATGTGGTGATCACCAAAGCGAGAACTTATGTGAAGGATCCTGAGGACTTCTCTCCTGCTGAAATAGAAGAAGCTTCCCTGGATGCTAGCCTTCAATTAATCTTAGTAGATTCCCTTAATCCCCTAATGAACAGACATGTGATGAATTGTAAAGATTCTAAACATATCTGGGAAACTATTGAGATTATTAATGAAGGCACAGAGGAAGTTAGGGAGAACAAACTAGAAATCCTAACCTCTGAGTATGAATACTTTAAATCTAATCCAGGAGAAGGAATCACTGAAGTGTTTGAGAGGTACAATGCATTGATCAACAACCTGAACATTAATGGTAAATACTATTCCATCAGGGAGGTCAATAAAAAGTTCCTTTTAACACTGCCAACTCATCTCGAACATAGAATCACTGCCATAAGAGAAGCAAGAGATCTGAGTGAGATTTCTTTGGAAAGGCTATATGGTGTGTTAAAGACTTATGAGTTGGAGCAGATTCAGCAGAAGGAAGTTTACGGGAAAGGAAGAGTGGTCAGCACGTCTACTGCTCTGGTAGCTGATGAACAACAACAACAACAACCACTATATCAACAACAATCTCAACAGTCAGATAGAATGGTACAGTCTTCCAAGGTTGAAGATAATGTGATAGTAGCAGAATTTGATTCACCTACTACAAATCAATCAGGAGATGATTATTATTCCTTGGAAGAACTGGAGCAATTGGAGGATGAGTCAATGGCCCTGATTGTCAAGAGATTCTCAAATGTCAGATTCAAAAGGAATCCCAAGTTCAAGTACAAGTCCAACTACAACAGATTCCAGAAAGGTGGATCTTCATCCTCTAACACCAGCAGTGGTGGGTATAAAACAGGGATGGTTGATCGAAGCACCATTCGATGCTTCAACTGTAATGAGTTGGGACACTTTGCCACAGAATGCAGGAAGCCAAAACAAGCAAGGAAGAACTCTTACGATTCTAATCAGAAGAGTAAATCTGAAAGGGCGTACCTGGCAAAGGGAAGAAGCTGGGATGATACTGACAGTGAAGATGAAGAAGTTGGGAATCTTGCTCTCATGGCTAGTGATGCAAGCACCTCATCGTCAAGAAAAGAGGTAAAACTTTCTGATGCTGAAATGGTTTATCATCTAAGAGGTAACTTAGATTGTGCTCGTCGTGATAATGAATTGTTAAATCAACAAATCAAAGACCTTGAGAAAGAGGTCAATGAATTAAGACTTGTGCACATTAATCAAGATAAACTTAAAGACCAAGTATCTTTTCTAGAGAATAGAGTTGACTGTTATAGACAACTCGAAACTATTCTCAAAGACAAGATCACCGGTCTTGAGGCTAAGGTTAAAGCTTACTTTAATTCTTGTTCGAAGTCCAAAGAGTTTTACAATAAGCAAGCTGTTAATCAAACACATGGAATAGGTTATGATTACAATGCTGCTATTGGAAAATTAGGCATAAACTCCCCTCCTCATGTATGTGCTAAAGGCAGGGAAGTACCACATGTGCTTAAGGGTGTTGATGAACCCCTCTATAAGGAATCAATTGCTGAACCATTTGATGAGACCTCTTTTATTATTCAAGAAGAAATCCGTGCTGAAGATAATGCTAATGGGAAAGCTGTCTCCAAGTCAAGTGTGTCAAAAGTTCCAGTCAAGGTTGTGAAAGCAACTGAGACTAACTCAGACACACATGAGTTGGATAGCACAAATGCCATGTCTACCATGCATAAGTTGCCTATTGTTAATCCTTCTCATAAAGCATGTGGTGTTCCTGATTGTATGTCTTGTGCTTTTAATCTGTTGTTTGCTTATTTTAATGGTAAGCATGCTTCTAATGATAAGACTACTCCTCGTCAGCATGTGAATAATAGAAAGCATGATAGGTCTAAGACTGCTAGTCCTCCTAAAGCTAGAAAGGAGACATTTGTGCCTAAGCCTAAACATAAATCTGATAAGGCTGTTTTAAAGGTCAAATGTTCAGTCATTGAGAATGTTGAGAATAGTGAAATTAAGAATGTTGTTTTGCCTGATAAAGGCCAATTTTACAAGTATGCCGGACCCAGCCAAGCTTGGGTTCCGAAGAAGTTCTAATCCATTTGTATTGCAGGGCATTAAACAGGTACAACCGGTAGTGTGGATTCTTGACAGTGGATCGTCAAGACATATGACCGGAGATAGAGCCCTGCTATCAAATGTGGTTGAGAAAGCTGGCCCAGTGGTTACCTTTGGAGATAACAGCAAAGGTTTAACGGAGGGATATGGCTGTTTGCAAGCTGGAAATGTTATCATTGAAAATGTATATCTTGTGCAAGGACTTGAACACAATCTGCTTAGCATTAGTCAGTTCTGTGACAACGGCTACAATGTTTTATTCGACAAGCTGAAGTGTCAGATTCTGCACAAGAAAAGTGAAAAACCCTCCTTAATGGGAATACGGAAAGGAAATCTGTTCGTAGCTGACATGAACTCTGGAAGCAATCTTGAAGTCAATTGTTTCTATGCAAAAGCATCGTCAAATGAGAGTTGGCTATGGCACAAGAGACTTTCCCATCTCAATTTCAAGACAATGAATTCTCTTGTCAAAAGAGAATTGGTAAGAGGTCTGCCTCAGCTGGAATTCTCTCCAGAAGGACTATGTGAGGCTTGCCAGAAAGGAAAGTCAAAGAAAGCAAGTCACAAAGGCACTGACACATCTTCCATAACTGGTGTTCTGCAATTATTGCACATGGATTTATTTGGTCCAGTTAATATCCTTTCTATGTCAAAGAAGTGTTACTGTCTTGTGATAGTTGATGACTATTCCAAGTATACGTGGGTTTTATTTCTTCACTCTAAGGATGAAACACCACAAGTTGTGATTGATCATATCAAGATGATTGAGTTAGATTCTAACGTCCCTGTTAGAGCAATAAGGTCAGATAATGGAACAGAATTCAAGAATGCACTTCTAAATGGATTCTGTACAGACAAAGGGATTACCAGACAATTTTCAGCTCCTAGAACCCCTCAGCAAAATGGAGTGGTAGAAAGGAAGAATCGTACATTGATTGAAGCTGCAAGAACGATGTTAAATGAATCAGGTCTTCCAATGTACTTTTGGGCTGAAGCTGTCAATACTGCATGTTATACTCAGAATCGAACTCTAATCAATAAAGACTTCATGAAAACTCCTTATGAGATTTTGAATGAACAGAAACCTTCTATCAAATACTTTCATGTATTTGGTGCCAGATGCTTCGTGCTCAAGGATGGAGATGATCGTCGTGGTAAGTTCGAGGCAAAGGCATATGAGGGTATTTTTGTTGGATATGGAAGAAGATCATATAGAGTGTATATCATTGATCAACACAAAGTAACTGAAAGTGTCAATGTTACATTTGATGACACTAAACTCCCTAGTATCCAAACTGAAGATCCTTCTGAGAAACTGAAGTTTGATGATACGTCAGATTCAGAGTCAGAACATGGTCAAGAACCTGAGGTTGTTGCTGTTGAAGAACCTGTTAATCCTGATAATACTCAAGGTAATAGTGATGGAAACTCTGGAAACAATGGAGATACCACTGCTACTGACGGAGAATCTTCAAGTCAACATGGCAACAACTCAGGGGGAGATGCTGAAGGATCATCTAGTAGGACACAACATCACAATGAATTTCAAGGCGAATCATCAAGATCAAATCTTCCAAGACAGACTGTCTGGAATAAAGCTCACCCTTTTGAGTTGATTATTGGTGATCCAGATGTTGGAGTCAGAACTAGACGTGCTACTCAAAATGAGTGTCTGTTCTCAGGATTTCTTTCTGAGATGGAACCTAAGAAAATTGAAGAAGCACTGACTGATCCAGATTGGGTAATTGCTATGCAAGATGAACTCAATCAGTTTGAAAGTCAACAAGTCTGGAAACTGGTACCTAGGCCTGTACACAAGAAAGCTGTTGGTACAAGGTGGGTATTCAGGAATAAACTAGATGAAGATGGTGTGGTTACAAGAAACAAAGCAAGACTGGTAGCTAAAGGGTATTCTCAAGCTGAAGGTATTGATTATGATGAAACCTATGCTCCAGTGGCTAGACTTGAGGCCATCAGGATATTTCTGGCATTCGCAGCATTTTCAAACTTTAAAGTTTATCAAATGGATGTCAAGAGCGCCTTTCTGAATGTAAAGCTGGATGAAGAGGTATATGTAGAGCAACCTCCTGGTTTTGAAGATCCAGATCATATGGATTTTGTCTTCTTTCTTTTCAAGGCTATCTATGGGCTAAAACAGTCACCAAGAAAATGGTATGACACTCTCTCTGAATTTCTTATTGAAAATAGCTTTATTAGAGGTGTCATAGACAAAACTCTCTTTTCTAAAAAACATAAGAATGATACTATATTAGTCCAAGTCTATGTGGATGATATAATATTTGGGTCTACTAATGATAATCTCTGTAAGAGATTTGCTAAGTTAATGCACAGCAAGTTTGAAATGAGCATGATGGGAGAGCTGAAGTTCTTTCTTGGATTACAAGTAAATCAAAGGTTAGACGGAACATTTATTTGTCAATCCAAGTATCTCAAGGAACTCCTCAAAAAATACAATCTGGAGGATTCTGCATCAGCAAGGACTCCATCAACTACAGCTGTCAAGCTTGGACCATGTGAAAACTCCATTAAGGTAGATGTCACAAGCTACAGAGGTATGATTGGCTTGTTACTCTATCTTACTGCAAGTAGACCAGATATTATGTATGCTACATGCCTATGTGCAAGGTTCCAAGCGGATCCTAGAGATATTCATCTCGTTGCTGTTAAACGAATCTTAAGATATCTTAAGGGAACACCAAATCTAGGTATTTGGTACCCTAAAGAATCTGGTTTTAACCTTGTCGGATATACAGATTCAGATTATGCAGGAAGTGTTGTTGATAGGAAAAGCACCTCAGGAAGTTGTCAATTCTTAGGAAGCAGGCTAGTCTCATGGTACAGCAAGAAACAGCAAACAGTTTCCAACTCAACGGCCGAGGCTGAATATATTGCTGCTAGAAGCTGCTGTGCTCAGATCTTGTGGATTAGGAACCAACTACGAGACTATGGCTCTGTATTGAACAAGATTCCTATTTTATGTGACAACACAAGTGCAATAGCCATCACCAACAACCCTGTGCAGTACTCGAGGACAAAGCACATTGACATCAGGTATCATTTTATTAGAGAGCACGTCATGAATGGTACTGTTGAACTATTTTTTGTTCCAACAGAAGAACAAATAGCAGATATTTTCACTAAACCACTTGATGAATCCACATTTACCAGATTAGTTGGTAAATTGGGCATGTTAAATAGTTTTTGTGATTAATTTAATTAATATCTGGAATCTGTTCTTGAATGAATTTACAAATGAATTTTTCATAAATGAAAAATTCATTTGCAAATTTATTTTATCATTTTATCATATTTCTTGCTTATTTCTATGTAATATATATTATCTTATCTATGTTATTTACTCTACTTGTTAATTTAAAATATCTCAGAATATTTTATTTCCTCTAAAGATATTTTTCTATGAATTTTATTTGCTAAAATTCAACAGAAATCTATTTTTAGAATAAAAATAATTAATTCTGAAATATTGTCTTTGTCTCTGTGAAAATTTTAATTGTTTATTTCAGTTGTACTATTATGAAATATAGCTTCAGTACATTAATAGTTGTCTGTACATATTCATTTTGTTTTTCTACTGCAAAGACAATCGGCAAGACAATTAAAATTGTCTTGCTGAAAATCATTTCAGTAAACATGAAAATATAAATCTGTTAATGCTTATTTTATCTTATTCTAGAAAGACAATCGGCAAGACAATTGAAATTGTCTTGCTGAAAGTCATTTTAGTAATAATGATTGCTTATTTTAAAATCAGATTAATTTTATAACTGGCAAGACAATCGGTATGACTATTGATTGTCATGCCAGTAATAAAATTAATATCAGAATTATATTGTTTTATTTTGTACTGGTATGACAATCGGTATGACTATCAGATTGTCATACCAGTTATAATTTTAATACTCATTCTGTTATTTATTTTTCTTCTTTTTGCCTGGTATGACAATCGGTATGACAATCCCGGATTGTCATACCAGCTGTTATATAAAGGCTGTTGCTGTGTTGTTTTTCACCAATTCAACTTAGCAGTTCATTTTCAAAAAATTTCTAACAGTTTTCACTCTCATTTTCTCTCTTCTCTCTCCTCGAACAAACAAAAAAAAACAGTCACCATATTTCCTTGCTCGAGTTTTTACTCAGCACACTTAATCATCACTTTAGTGATATATACATATAAGTATATACATAAACAAGTGCTGTTGAATTTTCTTAAAAATAAAAGTTTTTATAAAAAAAAACGCAAAAATCATATTAAAATCAGTTTGCCCCTTCAAATTCTATTTTAATTTTAATTTCTTATTTGTGTCTTTTGGTGTGTCAAAACTGTGTTAGTGATTTAAGAATTTTAACGAGATACATTTCTGTCTAAATTTTTCGATTATAATTAATTTAATTCGAATTATTAAATTAATTTAATTAATTCGAATTTTCTTAATATTATTCTTAAAATTCTGAAAAGCTTGTGTCTTATTATTATTTTATAAAAAAAATGGCTCTCAATTTCCAAATTGTCGCGCATAATCAAGTTGGTTATTTCAATCCGGAAAAATGTGATGTTGAAAAATTTAAGCCTTGGATTAGATTTTTAAATGATCATTCGATTGTTAGCTCTGCTATTAAATCAAATGTGATTTTAAACGTCGATCTACTTAGACTGATTTGCACAACTTCTACTGTGGCCGATGATTCAAAATCTTTTTCATTCACCATCGCAAACACACAGTATGTAGTTGATGAAACAGTCGTCAATCGTGCGTTAAATTTTCCACTAGACAATTTCTGTAATTTACCCTCTGAAAATGATATCACAAATTTTTTCAATGCTATTCACTATCAGGGGGTGATCAATTTAACCAAACTTTCTAAATCAAATTTGGTGTCTGAATGGGATATATTCTTCGATACACTTTCCAAAGTGTTTGCCAACTGCACAAAATCTAATTTTCATAACATTACTTCCACCCTGCAGTATATTGGTCTTGCGGTTGTTTTCAATCAAAGAATCAATTTTGGCAAACTACTTTTTCCCATTCTCTTGAGACGTCTAACTTCTGCTTTACGTGATCATTCTACAAATCGTAGGGTATCATGTTACTATGCTCGTTTTCTTATGCTTATAGCAGATCATCTACTCACCCCTGAACACAAAGCACTTTTTGCTAACTCTGCTGTAACCGAACCCCCACCAGTTAGCAAAAAGATTTACACTCGCCAAGACACAACCTTCAAATTTATGCAAGTACCAGTACTTGTATCTGCTTTCATGGCCAATTATATTCCCTTGCCTATTTTTAATCTTCCCGGCCATGAACAGCAACCTCAACCTCCAGTGGTTCAAGTGTTAGTGTAGGTGCCCTAGAGGCAATACATTATTCTTTTATCTTTATGTCAGTTGATCATTCAATAAATTTATTTATTATGACCTTAATTACTGCGATATTTTGTTAGCATAATAAATGTCCTTAGAATCATGATACAAATTGTATAGTTTAAGTACATGACTTGAACTTGAGATTATATAATATATCATATTCTTAAAGGTCCCTAGTCGAGTATTATTATATAGGACAATAATAATACATAGATAGACTAGTATGTTGTTTGACAAGATAACCACATCTCATTGGTTATAAGTATGGGGATACTGAAGTCAATACATAGGTACATGTGAGAGTACATGGTACTGGACAGACCCACAGTGAGATTCTTCATGTTTAATAAAGTCATAAGAAAGACTCACAGTGATAATGGTGTAACGATCCTTTGACTTGAAATCATTATATTTCTATACGAGGATTAATATACTTTGACTACATTAAAAGTTACTTTTGATCGGGTGATGATAAAAGTGGACATCGGGTATATCATGAGTCGTATGAGAAATATGAATGATAGATAAAGGATTTAACCCTCCTATAATTAGGAGAGATATTATTGGCCTCTTGATTGAGTGAGATTATAAAAGCATGGCCATGCTCAAATAATGATTTGTTTCAATAATCTACTCATGCATCAAGTAAACCCAGATTAAATGTTGAAGAGGATGACTAAATACATGCCTCGAGTTTAATCTATAATATGTATGGTTAAAGGGATTATATTACACGAAAAAACATTAATCACGAAAGGTTTTATCTAATCACGATTTAATTATTGTTTAATTGGGTAACAATGATGTATTACTAGATACCGCTCATTGTTTATAATTTTATTAGAGAATAAAATTATTGCCAATTAAATAATAGCCTATAGGGTCGCACAAATAGAGCACTTAATGGAATAGTTAATTTAAATTATGGATTTAAATTAATTGATGATTATTTGAATTTTATTATAATTAAGTAAGACTTAATTGAGATAATATAAATTCGAATTAAAAGGAATGTTTTTGCCCATAATAATTAAGTATGACTTAGTTATTAATTAAATAATAGAAATTCGTTTTTATTATTTAATCCAATACCTACTAGGGTTGGGCTTTGCTATTATGGGCCTTTTTAATCAGTCATTATAAATAGATAATGAGAGGTTAAAGAGGCTTGAACGTTTTTTAAGAAAACCCTAGCAGCAAAGAGAGGCAGAGGCAATTCAGATCGTCAAGAAGGAGGCTAGTACATCCATTCCGTAGTCAAGTTCGTGAGACGTTCTTGAAGGTGCTCGTGTGGATACCATAGAGGTGTTTCTCCGAGAGGTAGACACAAAGCGTGATAGCTAGGATCTCCGTTGAGTTCGTAAAAGTTAATCTCTTGAAAGGTATGATTCGTTATCTCCATAATCTGCCCATAATTATACATGGATCCTGTTTTTGGGTTTCAAATTTTTGTTTTATTTACGTTTATCCGCTGCGTTTTATGCCTTCGGAACCCAACATCAAGCCACCCAGGCTCTTCCATTACAGGTAGTAACTCCTCACTCTCACTCTCTTCCTACTTCTGTTAACAGACCCTCAGTGGTTGATAGGGCTGACCATGAAGTTGTAGAACCACAGCTTCAATCCCAGGTCATAGAGCCAAACACAGAGTCTCATTCTATCTCACCCTCTCCCCCACTGTCTAAAATGTTACCCAGAAGATTACTAGGAAGTAGTACAATGTCAAATATGAGTGAACCCTCAGCTCTGCCTCCTCCTAAGAAAAGAAAAACCTATTCTGAGGCATCTGAAAGCCCATCCTTGTCCTCCCAACAGGACATGGACTTTGAAATGGCCAATGAACAGTTACTAGAGGCATTCTCTCAACAGGATGCATCTATTAAAATTCGCCATCGGGCCATGGCATCTTGTACTGAGTCAAGCACAATTCCATTACTCACAATGGAACCATACACTTCCCCAGATAATACTCAGGACACCCAGCGAGGAGTTCACGTCGAGTCGGTTACAGTGCTTGCCATAGTTACGGCAGAAGAGCAGTCACATGCTTCAGAGGGAAAATCTGACTCTCCGCCATCTTTAATAGAGTCATTTTCTCCCCTCCCAGATCCAACAACTCTGGCTCCCTTATGGGATTCTCCACTCGCAGATTTATCTGGAGAAAGTGGAGGGCAACTCGGTCAATCTATCCCTGAAGCAATTCAGACATCTATTCCAAAAGATTTGATAGCATTGACTGAGGATCGGGACTCGCGAATTCCCATTGCACCACCACTGACCTCTCTTGAAGAGGCTAGGGTGATTTTTAATGCAGGTACACAAGAACAGCAATTGAAAGACTCCTCACGAGCAATCATATTGAGAGAAACACATGCACGTGAGATGAGTGAACCAAATACGAGTGAACTTCAGGTGAGAGCACACACAGACACTGATACTGTCAACCTGTTAGCTCAGATTGCTGCCCTGAAAGAAGAACTTGCTAAAAGTCAAGCTGAAGCTCAAGCATTCAAAGCACAAGTGGTTGAACGGTCTTCTTCTTCCACCTCTGTCGACAATCAGCTTGCAATCATAAGGAATGACATCTCAGATTTAAAGACTACTGTAATACCAAAGCTCAATTCTATTCAGGACACTCCAAATTTATCAGCTGATGACATATCCAACTTCTGCTCCCTACATACAAGAATGACTTCTCTTCAAGACCTCGTTGAGATGAATCATTCACTGGACAACTCAAGATTTCTAAAGATAGAGACGGGCATGGAACATCTAAATGAAGGCATGAAGCACTTATATTACATGATCAAGAATTCTCATTGCCCTAATGAAGAACAAAGAGCTTATTTTGAAGGACCGTCTGGTGGAGGATCAGGCTCTGGAAGTGGTGGAGGTTTCAAAGGAAAGTCAGTAGAGGATCCCTCAACTAAGGGGGAGAAGAAAGGGAGTAGTTCCAAAGGGAAAGAAAAAGATACTTCTGCTGGAGATAAAGGAAAGGCTGATGATGCCTACTACAGTGGAGAACAGGATGACTTCGATATTTTTGACATTCCCACCGAACCAATTCAGGAAGATAAAGATGGGTTATTTGAAGCTGAAGAAGAAAGTGATTTTGAAGATTGGGAAGAAGAAGATACAGTGGATCCTAGGTTTGAGAAAGAATTTCAGAAAGAGCAGTCAGAGATGCAAAGAAAAGAAGCTGAACTCAAGAAGGTCTCACAGATCATTGATAGGAGAAAAGACATACAAAGAACAGAAACTCTTCAAAAGCAACGTCTTCATGACATTAAAGCTCAAGAAAGGAGAAGAGATGTCAGACTGAAGATTGGTGGAAAGTGGGATGAAGCTAGGAGAGTACTCGATATGCCTCAGCTATGCACTAACAATGATAGGCAGTTCTTACATCTTCTTGACAAGCTGGAAATCTCAAATCCTAACAATGACATGTACATGAATGCTATCAAGACTGAAGTCTCAAGGATCACAGCTGCTTTTGATAGATCCCTAAATGAGATGAGCATTTTTGTATATTGTCAGAGTGAAGGATCATTCAAGGTGTCACTTCATCTATTTGAGAATCGTTCGTTGTCAGAGATTTGGGTTCTTTTAAACAAAGTGAAAAGAAGCTCAGAGTTGAATGAAGTTCTTCGGGAAAGGCTTAAAGAGTTTGCCAGCAGGGCTAGTCCTCAAGTGGTCAACAATCCTCATCAGGTGAGATTCTTTAAGTCTGATTGTCTTCAAATCTGTCAGCTAGATGTACAATCTCTTAAAGACTACTCAGCTAAGCATCTGGTCTGGATGGAACATCATTTGAGAACTGCTGGATATTCATCCATGTTGAAGACTCAAGCTGCTGACTTGATTCAAGCTTATTGTGAGAAGAATGTTAAAAGGTACAATCAACTCAAGAATAAGTTGAAGACAGTTGGAGTTCAACCAGTCAGACCTGCAAGCTTCACTTCAGAAAAAGATCGTATCTTTGACAAGGAATTGCTTCAAGATTTAGAAGAAGGTGAAGTCAGAAGAGAAGACAACTAAAGTCAATTAGCTCAAAACTCAATGTAATATGATTAGAGCGTTATAAATCAAGATAGTCTAATGTAGTTATATGTTCAAGCTAGAGGAACATCTATCTTGTATTCACTTGTAAATTTCATTTGGAATCTGGAAAATGTTAAATATAATCCAGAACTTTTCTGCTATTTACTTTACATTACTGTTTATATCTTTTTCTTATTTGTTAGTTGAGTTATCCTCTAGGTATTTGTTGTTATTGTCTAACAAGCAAATAGGGGGAGATTGAAAGGCATATGTCATAGCCTACTCGTTTATTCGAGTATTTAACTCAACTCAAATAAGAATGTAATAAGTAAATAGTGGATCAAGCATCAGAGAGATCTCACAAAGTAACATCTGTCAAAGAATAAAGAAACATTGTTCATCTGCAGACTTGAAGATTCACTGGAAGAAGTTCAAGAATTTGATCATGCCTCAGTGATATAAATCAAGATCGTGGATTTAATCAAGTGACAGAGATCTCGTCAAGGTATCATTTATTACAAGGATTCAATCAGAACAACAAAGTCAAGACATGAAGAAACGTCACGAAAGTTAGTCACTCATGAACCAGACAGTACATCGAGTGTCAGCATTGAAGTGACGGAATTGATTCATAAGTCTCAGAGACTTTCAGAAGATTGTCAGAAGAATGGATGCTGCTCAGGGATAGTATTAATTCACTATTAATTAATTAAGTCATATAATTTAATTAAGAGAATAAATTAAATCTGCAAGGATTAATTTATTGATTAATTGAATTAAATTGATTAATTAATTTAGAATTAATAATGAGGATTTTCAGAATGTTAATTGATTAAAATCTGTGATAATTCTAAAAAGACAACTGATTGTACTAGTATGACAATCGGTATGACAATTGATAGTCATACCGAATGTCTTGCTAATTCGGTTGATTGTATTGATAGAATTTTCAATTAGATTAAAATCAATTATGTATTCAGAAAAACAATTTCAATTGTACTACTATGACAATCGGTATGACAATCAATAGTCATACCGAAAGTCTTGCTAGTTCATTTTAATTGTCTTCCTAGCTCTAATAGATTGTCTCACCGAAAGTCTTTCAAGCTCAAATAGATTGTCACACCAGTTCAACAACTTCGGCTGTGATTGATTAAAAGAAAGCAAAAGACAATATCAACAGACTACTAAGCAAAAAAAACAGAGCAGCACATACAGAACAAGAAAACACAGCAGAAAACAAAAGAAAATATTTCATCATTCATCTGCTTATTCAAGATCAAATATTCTAGTTTGTTAATGTTAAATCCAAACCACTAGAATTACTTATCTTGTTCTTGTATATCAATCTAGCGGATTAAAATCCCTAGAACTTAATCTCAAATCGCTTTTAGCATTTGATCTTTTAATTACAAAAATAGAAAAAGTTCATGTCAAATTTATTCTAAATTTGTAATAATTGATTTGAGATTAATCCCTTGTAATCGATACCGTAGTTGTAACACCTTTCAAGTTTAATAAAAGTTTTATTTAACTTGAATTTTGTTTCACTATTTTATTCCGCATTTTATTCGACGAAACGGTATTGTTTGCATTCAACCCCCCCTTCTACAAACAAATTGGGACCTAACACCTATAATGAGGCTATGAGTAGTGTTGACTCAGAGAAATGGCAAAGTGCCATGAAATCCGAAATGGAATCTATGTATACGGTATACAAAAGAAAGATTAGAGCAGATGGCTAGGTGGAGACCTTTAAAGCCAGGCTTGTGGCAAAAGGATTCAAACAAAGGCAATGGATTGACTTTGATGAAACTTTTTACTTGTAGCCCTGTTAAAATCAGTTCGGATTTTGCTTGCGATTGCTGCTTACTACGACTATGAGATTTGGCAAATGGCCAGATGGTTTTCTTTCCAAAGGAAATGAAAACCTAGTGTGTAAGATGCTGCGAACCATATGTGGTTTAAAGCAAGCTTCTCGTAGATGGAACATCCGTTTTGATGAGACAATCAAAGAGTTTAGTTTTATCAAAAACGTAGATGAACCATGTGTCTACAAAAGGGTTAGTGGGAGCGCGGTAACATTTCTTGTATTATATTGAAAGAGAGTTGACACACATAACAACATAGCAGACCCACTCACAAAGCCACTTTCTGAAAGTCACTTTGATCGTCATAAAGACAAGATGGGTATTAGATACCAGAGTGATTGGCTTTAGTACAAGTGGGAGATTGAAAGAGATATGTCCTAAGTCCAATCAAGTATGAGGATTTAGGAATAACTTTTATGTAATCTGTTTTGATTTCATTGATATTAATAAAAGACTTGTTTTATTTTTATTACGGGCTCTATCTATTTAAGTGTTTAGATAAGATATACCTTAGTTTAGAGTAAAGCTTTTTATGGATTATGATGAGATCATAATAGTGAGACCTAAAAGATGATAACTCTAAACTTAAATAGTTCCTGGTCATAGGATTACTAACTGGTAATTAATAATCTGCAAAGATCGGTACATACTATGCTTGCTTCATTATGAAGGATGTCTGTTCTCATAGATATTTGTGTGGTGACACTATAGCTAGTATGTAGGTGCTTATTATAGAATAAGTTCACTGAACATGACTCGCACAGCTGAACAACTGATGGAGTTCACTCACGTGTCAGCAGTTGTTCACATAGTGATAGTTGTACAAGTATCCTTAGACTTGAGGTCATCATAGTCATCTTGTGTACACTGAACTATGCTTTGGTTTAGTTCTTAGTCTCCAGGGACAATTATTAGGGCTTTACTGGGTATAGGAATTTGTACACGAAGATAGTGTATGATCAATAAAGGATCTACCCCTTCCAGTGAAGGAAGAGAATGTTCAAAGCTGATCCACTTATGCTAGTTCAGGAATCTCTGGCCAGAGTCAATGAAATTAGAAAGGAGTTTCTAATTTACATAGAACTGAGCATAGTGAATGGGAAATCAAATGATTAAATTAGATAGGCTTGACACAAGATCCATGCCTTGTATTTAATCAGGACATTGGAGGGTAGAAGGAGTTAATTGTACGGTAACTATTCACTGAATAGGTTCTTGGTATTCTAAGCAGTGAATTCATATTATCCGGATAGTCGCGATATGTGTTTAGAAGCATCACTCATAATGTAGAATAAATATAATTAATCAGTTAATTATATTTAGTGAATTTTAATATTCATATAAATAATTAATAAAAGTTTATTATTATTTATTTCTACTACCGGCATAATTTTGAACCTACAGGGTCACACCATAAAAGAATATTTTCTTTGATGAAAATTGAGAGAGAGAATTATATTCTAAATAGTTAAGAAAAAGAAATAATGATTAAAATAGTTTTAATTATTATTAAAGCATTTTATGAAGATAAAATGTGGGGGTTAATATATATAAAGATATATTATAAAACCCTAGGAGAGTCCTATAAATAGAATAAGATGGATGGCTCATTTGAAGAGACACACAATTTTGATTTTGGAAAACCCTAGCCTCCATCTTCTTCCTCTCTCTCTCCCCCAAAAACTCCATTTTTATAAAAGCTTAGTTTTATAAAAGGGTTCATTGAAGAGGATCGTTCTTGGTGGATACCGGTAGAGTGCTTCACACACTGAGGAGCAACTGCTAGCACTCCAATTTTTTAAAGCTTCGATTCACGAGGTATGATTTCGATTCCTCAGTTTTTCCCTTTTATATGTTTTTCTATATGTGCGGTATATGGTTTTTACGAAATAATTGTTATTTCACGCTTCCGCTTATCCGTAAATTCCTTCATTTATCAAACTCTTGAATGATCTGTCACTGGTGGACAAGGAATATGATCTTGAAGATTCAAATCTAAAATTCCTTTTAGCTCTTCCTGAAAATTGGGATTTGAAGTCTACTACCATAAGAGACAACTATGAACTTACTCAAACTACTCTTGATGAAATTTATGGTATGCTCAAGACTTATGAACTTGAGCTGGATCAAAGGAGCAAGAGGTATGGAAGAAAGTCAAGGACAGTTGCTCTTAAGGCTGATGAGGAATCTCCTAATATGGTTGCCTCAAAAAGGGGCAAAGGAAAGGCTCTCATCATAAAGTCTGATTCAGAGTCATCATATTCTGATGATGATGATTCAGAAACTAAAAGTTTACCTGAAATGGATGCTGATGAAGTGATGATGAAATTGTGTGCTCTTATGGTGAAGGGTATCACAAAGATAGCCTACAGGAAATTCAGAAAAGGCAAGAAGTTTTTCAGGAAAAGTGGAAGTTCTGATAAGAAAGGGTTCAGAAAGTCTGAAGGCAAGGGAGGAAAGTCTGACAGAGAAGACAACTCAAATGTCAAATGCTACAACTGTGGTGAAAGAGACCACATATCTCCTGACTCCAAGAAAAAAAAGTGACAAATGCAAGGCATTGGCCATAAAGAAGGAAAGCTGGACAGACACTTCAAATTCTGAACATGAGGTGAACTATGCCCTGATGGCAGTCCTGAAACTGCTGAATTGAAGGTACCTCAAACAACTTATGTCTTTCATACTTATGATATTACTGAGTTGAGATTATATCTTAAAACCATATTTATTAGTTATAGAGATCAAACTTTAACATGTGAAAGATTAACTTCTGAAAATCTTACTTTTAAGAAAAGGAATGATTATTTAGAAAAAGAGTTAGTTATGTTCCATCAAACTCGGAAAGAAAGAGATGATGCTTTTTATGTTAGAGATGAATTACTAAAATTGAATAAATCTCTAAAAACTGAGTTAGAAAAGGAAAGAGAGATTATCAGAACTTGGACTAACTCTGGAAGAACAACTCAGAATTTGTTAAATAGTGAAAACTGGAAAGAGGGCTTAGGTTATGGAGATGATAAAAGTGAAAAAGGAACTGAACAAATTGAGCCAATTGTTGTTAAACAGACTGCTAAGCCAAAGGTAAATCCTGTTAAGTTTGTAGCTAAAACTATAAAGTCTGATTCTGAAAAGATGAAAGAGTCTGTGACAGAAGTTAAGGATAAGTCAACTTCTGAAAAATTAAAATAGGATAAACCAGTTGAAGTCAACATAGACTTAATGACAAAGAAGCAGCTTAAGAATAAGCTGAAAGAGATTAGGAATGTCAACAAGGTAAAGGAAGCTAGGAAAAATAGGAATGGAAAGGAAGGTGTGAACAAAAGCAATAATTTTATGCCTGTTCCTAATGCTCCTAGAAAGAAATGTTATAACTGTGGAAACTCTAACCATCTTGCTTCTTTTTGCTGGAAAAATAAAAGTATAAAATCTTTACCTCCTAGATCAGGAGTTAAGAGTCAGTCTGTTAGGTTTAAGCCACAAAATCCTTATTTTCATTGTGGTAGTTTATTGCATTCCATTTATACTTGTAAGGAATATCATAATTTATACTATAATTATTATCAAATAAAACCTTCTTTGAAGAAAGTTACTTTAATTCCTTCTAGTATCAAGTCTGATGCAAAGTCTGATATAAGTTCTGATAAACAACATGTTAGCATAAACTCTGAAACTGAATCCGCTACAAATCTAACAAACTTAAAAAGGCCAAAGGATCCAAGCAAGTCTGGGTCCTTAAAACTAACCAATAGTGGTTTTTGTGATTGCAGGGCAACAGGAAAGATATCCTAGTACTGGACAGTGGATGTTCAGGACATATGACTAGAAATAAAAGCCCTGCTATCAGACTTTCTGGAGAAAGCTGGCCCAGGAGTTTCTTATGGAGATGGCAACATGGGAAAAACTCTGGGATATGGTAATATCAATCTTGGGAATGTCATCATTGAAACAGTAGCTCTTGTCTCAGGACTTAAATACAATCTTCTAAGTGTGAGTCAAATTTGTGACAGAGGTTATCATGTGGATTTCTTTGAAGAACACTGTGAAGTTGTAAGCAATTCTACAGGAAAAGTGGTTCTGAAAGGTTACAGGCATGATAACATTTATGAAGCCAGACTTTCAACAAGTTCTGATGGTTCTGCAATTTGTCTGTTAAGTAGAGCATCAATTGAAGAAAGCTGGAATTGGCATAAAAGACTCTCTCATTTAAATTTCAACAACATAAATGAGCTTGTAAAGAAAGATCTTGTGAGAGGATTTCCAAAATCAAAATTTGCTCCTGATGGCCTTTGTGATTCATGTCAAAAGGCAAAACAAAGAAAATCTTCTTTCAAGAGCAAAACTGAATCCTCAATTTTTGAGCCTTATCACCTACTACATGTTGATCTATTTGGTCCAGTCAATGTCATGTCTATTACAAATAAGAAATATGACATGGTTATAGTGGATGAGTTCACAAGATACACTTGGGTGTATTTCTTGCATAAGAAGAATGAAACTGCATCTACTCTAACTGATCATGTCAGACAGTTGGATAAATTGGTCAAAGATTCTGTTAAAATTATAAGAAGTGATAATGGCACTGAGTTCAAGAATTCAATCATGGAAGAGTTCTACAAAGAGCATGGAATCAAACAGGAATTTTCTGCACCTGGAACTCCACAACAAAATGTAGTTGTAGAAAGAAAGAACAGAACTCTTATTGAAGTTGCACAAACTATGCTTGATGAAACAAAGCTACCAACCTACTTTTGGGCTGAAGCTGTCCAGACTGCTTGTTTTACACAGAATGCTACACTCATAAACAAACATGGAAAAACACCATATGAGATGGTGAAGAAAAAGAAGCCAAATCTGAAATACTTTCATGTATTTGGATGTAAGTATTTTGTTCTTAAGACTCATCCTGAACAGCTGTCAAAGTTTGATCTAAAAGCTGATGAAGGAATTTTTGTTGGATATCCACTTTCCACAAAAGCTTTCAGAGTCTACAATTTAAGAACAAGGGTTGTCATGGAATCTATCAATGTATTTTTTGATGATAAGAAGATTAATGGACTTGAAGATTTCAATGATCACGATCAGTTGAGATTTGAAAATGAAGACTTAAATTCTGATTCTGTAAATTCTGATGACTTAAACTCTGATCCTGTAAGTGCTGACGGGTTAAGTTCTGATGTCATTAAAACTGTGGTAACAACTCCAAAGGAAAATGCACCTGTCCAGGGGGAGCAAGCTGAAGATCCTACCACAATTCAAGACTCTTAAGATGCATCAGGACCTGTCTATGGCTCTTCAAGTTCTGATTCATCAAGTTCTAATGAGCCAAATTCTGATAATTCTGGAAACTCTGATATCTCAAGTCCTGAAGAATCTAACTCAAATTTTGAAGTCTCAAAGAGCATAACTACAGGAGGAGCATCAGAAAATACTGATGGAGATAGCATGGATCATGGGGGAGGATCCAGTTCTAGAAATCAGCTTCCATCTGCAAGGAAGTGGACCAAATCACATACACCTGACTTAATAATTGGAGATCCTGAAGCAGGTGTCAGAACTAGAACTGCAACATCAAATGAGTGTCTCTATCATTCTTTTCTATCTCAGACTGAACCAAAGAAAGTGGAAGAAGCTCTTCAAGATGCTGACTGGGTACAAGCAATGCAGGAAGAGTTAAATGAATTTGAAAAAATAAAGTCTAGACCCTAATGCCAAGACCAAAGAACAGATCAGTTGTTGGCACAAAATGGGTGTTCAGAAACAAAACTGACAGTGATGGCATAATTATAAGGAACAAAGCAAGGCTGGTTGCTAAGGGTTACTCTCAACAGGAGGGTAATGATTATGATTAAACATTTGCACCAGTTGCTAGATTGGAAGCCATAAGAATCTTTTTGGCTTATGTTGCTCATAAAAAGTTTAAAGTGTTTTAAATGGATGTAAAAAGTGCTTTTCTCAATGGAGAATTGGAAAAAGAGGTGTATGTTGAACAACCTCCAGGCTTTGTAGATTCAAAACTTCCAAATCATATCTACAGGCTTGACAAATCACTTTATGGCATTAAGCAATCTCTAAGAGCATGGTATGAGACTTTAGCTCAATTCCTTCTGGAAAGTAGATTTCACAGAGGCACAATTGATAAAACACTATTCTACCTCAACCATGGAAATGACTTACTTTTGGTACAGATATATGTTGATGATATCATATTTGGTTCTACAAATGCCAAACTCTGTGAAAGGTTTGCAAAGCTAATGCAGTGAAGATATAAAATGAGTATGATGGGAGAACTTAGTTATTTTCTGGGCTTTCAAGTCAAGCAAACTAAAGAAGGTACTTTTATCTATCAATCCAAGTACACCAGAAACTTACTGAAGAAGTTTGGAATGCAAGATAGTTCAACAACATCCACTCTCATGGCCACTGCAACCAAGTTAGATAAAGATACTGGTTCACCAGTAGATATTACTAACTACATAGGTATGATTGGCTCTTTACTTTATTTGACTGCAAGTAGACCTGATATCATGTATGCTACCTGTCTTTGTGCAAGATTTCAGGCTGATCCAAGAGAATCTCACTTAATAGCTGTGAAAAGAATTTTCAAGTACCTTAAGGGTACAGCTGCTCTGGGATTGTGGTATCCTAGAGAATCAGATTTTAAGCTAATAGGTTACTCAGATGCAGATTTTGCAGGATGCAAAATAGACAGGAAAAGCACTAGTGGAAGCTGCCAATTTCTTGGAGGCAGATGGGTTTCTTGGTTTAGCAAGAAACATAAATCAATTTCCATATCAAACGCAGAAGCAGAATATATTGCTGCAGGAAGCTGTTGTGCACAGATTCTTTGGATGAAGAATCAGTTACTGGATTATGGGTTAGAATTTTGTAAAATACCTATTTAATGTGATAATTAAAGTGTTATTGCTATGAAAGGTAATCCAGTTCAACACTCAATGACAAAGTACATCAACATTATGTACCATTTCATAAGGGAACATGTGATGGAAGGTACAGTGGAATTACATTTTGTTCCAACAGATCAACAACTAGTAGATATCTTCACAAAACCACTATGTGAAGCTACTTTTACAAGACTGGTAAATGAACTTGGAATGGTTTCAGGTTCTTTCTCTAAATCTGCTTAGTTTTTGTTCTCATGCATCAGACTTTATGATCAGTATTTACAGATTGTATTATCTTCATGTAATCTGTACTTAAATTGAAATACATTAAATACTGATTATTATCTGATGTGGATCTATATACTCTGATAGTGATTTGAATATTCTGTGACTATTCAATCCAATGAGGATTACTGTGCTAGATGCTGATCTAATAGTCTTTAACATACTAGAAATCCCATGTTTGAATTAGTTGTTTATGTGAAAATTCATTAACACAAGCAAATTCTGATTTTGAGCTTAGTCAAATTTACTTTGTGTATCTTATTACTAAGTCACAAACTAGATTCTTGCTTCTTATCTGTCAAATTCTGATGTCAATAAATCTTAAGGATGAACTAAATGCTGATAAGCCTCACTTATCTGAAGAAAAGAAAAGAAAAGAAAAAGAAAATTAAAGTCAGGTACTCCTTTGAGATCTAGAGTAAATATGTGGAAGGGAAGACCCAAGTGCATTGCTGGTATTAAGTAATATGCATTAGAAAAGTAAATAAATTTTTCTTGGTGACTTTTCACATTCTCTGATTACTGGAGAAATAATCTGATAATAGCATAAATTCTGATAAGCAGTTGTGACTCACTTACACTGAGGAACCACTGTGAAAAAGAATTCTAAAAGATGCATAAAATGAGCACAAACAGTTGTGGTGGACTCATGCACAAATTTATCCTATAGTAGACTTCATTATTAATGACAGATTTTAAGCACTTTTCTTAGTTATGCCTTATTTCTAAGATGTACTGAAGTTTATCAGACTTTAATCTTTATCTCATATTTTGCTAAATGCACACGCTCTCACTCCATATGAATGATGAAAATTACTGTGGTGATTAAGTTGTTTTTGACAAAGAGTTAAGTGTCATTTGCATAAACTCTCTGGACAAGTTCTGATGGAAGTTCTGATAATTAAACTCTGAAGAAACAAGTCAGTATTTGTATGAAGAATCACAGAAAAAGACATTCACTTTTTGAGTACAGAAGCCATGTTCTGATGACTGTTAAAATCTTATAAAGTTCTGATATTAAATTCTGATGGAAACTCTGATGCTTATGTGGCATTATTTTTTACTTGACTTATTTGTGGAAAAGACTGTAACGGTCATATTTAATCAGAATATAATTAGGTGAGATAAAACAGTCATAATCATTTGGGTTAGTGGTAAACGTGTTTGTCTTGAAAAACTGCATGTGCACATTAATTATTGCTTATTTCTCGTGCCCACTAACTCTGCTTTAACTATTTACTGGCTGACAGGTGTACATGTGTCAGTTTTACTTCTAAAAAGGACCGTTGAGTTGAGAGAGTATATATATGGGAGTTAAAAGATTTTCTAATCTTTTATCTACTTTTCTATTCTTAATCTCTCTTATTCTCTCTCTCTCTCTAATATTCTCTGAAGCTTTTTCATACAGAACTTTTATCAAACACCTTGTGCACAATATATTTTCTCACTTATTTCTTACCGAAATGGCACCAAAAGACATTATTTTCAATGGAGCGAAGTTTGTCCCCAACAATTACTTGGCCATTCTTAGCAAGGATGAAGTTCCATCGGAACTTCACTTTATTCAGGACTTCCTTGCTCACTCCAATATTGGGTATGCTTTGACCCAACCTGAAATAATCTCTAGAACTCAAGTGCTGAAGTTTTGGAGAAGTGGCGCATATGATGATGGTGGTGCTCATGGGCCCTCAAGTATCATCTTTTCAACATGGGAGGATGAGCATGTAGTGACTGTGACAACAGTACGCCAAGCACTGCAGTTGCCTGAGAACTGCACTTATCCAACTGTTGAGGAGCCAGTTCTTCAAAAGCTAATGGCCAGTCTGGGGTATGAAAAGACATTGGCAAAGCTGGGTCAATTGAAGAGATCCAACATAAGGAGGGAATGGAGTTTCTTCTTTGACTGCATCACAAAGGCTTTTGCAAACAAATGTTCTAATTTTGATGCAATCCCAATTCTCAGTCAACAAATCGGGTATGCTCTCATTAACCAAACTGATTTTGATTGTGCAAGTGCTATTTTAGGCTTTATTGGGGATAGGATGACAGAAGATAGGAATACAGTTTACTTTGCTAGATTCTATCAGCTTATTTATAGTTTTTGTTATTCTGATAAGCCCCAATTAGCTAGTGAGTCCATTCCACCATTCAGAATAACTAAAAGAGCTTTTAATTACTTATTATCTACTGATAATAAGAAGGCTATGTTGAGACCCCTCCAAATTCCCATTTTTGTCAAACAAGCCTTAATAAACTATGATCCAGTTATATACACTACACTATATCCTGATGTCCAACCATCTGAACCTCAACCATCAGAACCTCCAACCACTACACAACCAACCACTTCTCAATCACAACCACATCCTACCATCAGAACATATTTCAAACCAACACAAACATCTCAACCTCAACCATTAGTACATACTATCAGACCTTCACCTTCTAGGACAAAAAGGACAAAGTCTGTTCCTCAGCCTCCACAAAAGAGAAGAAAAATGATTCTCAGGGATGAATCTGATAGTGAAGAGGAAGCACAGGGTCATGCATCAGAACCTGTGATAGTTGAAGCTGAGAATGTTACTTCTCATAAAGAAACTGCAGCTCAAAGTTTTGATACTTTGAAGAAAAATAGATCAGTAAATTCTGTTGCTAAAGCAACTCCTTCATTGGCAAGGATATTGAGAAAAATGAGGGCAAAGAGGTATAATGCTAAGCCTACATTTGAGGATACAACTGAAGTTGAGGAAGGAGATCAGGAATCTCTGATCTCAAAAGAGCCAATTATCATTGAATCTCTGCCACCTATAGCTAAAGACCAAGACACTGTTCCTGATATAGTGGTAACACCTCCTGTCTCTAATATTGAAGCTATAGATGATGCTGAAGAACAAGCTACAAGTTCTGAAATAGATATTCACAATCTGAATATACCCAATGTTCTTTATCTGAAAGCTCCACCAACAGAAACTCAACAATCTCCAACTTATTCTCCTATCTTAAATGATGATGTTGAGATACCATCTACACCATCTACACCAAATATGGAGATAAATTCTGATGCTTAGAATTTAGATGAAGTTGTTGCTGAATCTCCAGTTGCATCACACACTCTAGTGCTGTCAGAACATAATGAATCTTCTTGAAGTTCTGAAGATAGTGTTTCTGTTGATACTTCAGCTCTCATTCTGGGAAAGGAAGCATTGGTTAAGAAGTTTGTTGAGCAAGCTACACCTGTTCCTTGGGAGGATACTCACAGAGGTGTAAAGTGGACCAAGAAGTGGAATGAAACTGATTTCATTCCAAGCTCTAAAGTTCTGACAGAGCACATTGCTAAAGCTGATGAGCTTGTGATAAATTCTGATGTCAAGACACAGCTCAAGATCACTGCTCTATCTACCAAGAATCTTCAAGGTCTACACTATGCAACTCAAGAAAAGGTTGATAAGCTTCTAAAAAAAGCTGAAAAGCTAGAAATGGAGACCAAGCTTGACAAAAAGAGGTTTATCAGACCTAATTCTGAAAAGGTAGAAGCAATTGAGAAAACACAAGAGAAGCAACAGGCCCAAATTTCCGAGGTTCTGGCAAATCAAGCTTCTCAACAGGCTCAATTGAATGATATCCAATCTTCAGTAGAACTTCTTCTCTCACTTCTACTATCAGATGATTCCAGAAAGGGGGAGAAGATAGTTAAGTCCAAATGCTCAAATGATCAATTTATGAAGAAGAAAGATGATGAAGCTGATGACCAGGGAAACCCTAGCAATGGTGGAGGTCAAGTTCAAAGTAAAGGGCAGAGCAGCAAGGTTTCTTCAAGGAAACTAAGTACTGATGCAAGCAAATCTTCTACTCAAAAGAAGACAACATCTGAAGTTGCTCAAACTCAAAATCTAATAGCAAGTACTGAAACTCAAAATCTGATATCAAGTTCTGATGAACAAAGTCTGATAACGCCTGATATTCTGATACAAGGTGGAAGTCAAGATTCTCAAAAGTTCATGCAAACTTTGAAGCTCAAGGGAAATCAAACTACTGTCTACTACAAGGATCCCAAGATTCAGACACTTGATGAAGAAATTGCTAGAAGATTATTTCTGAAACATAATCCAGGAATGGATTTAGAAAATCTCAAGGAGGAAGAAGCTAGATTTAAAGCTGAAAAGAAAAATCTAAAGCCAAAAGCTTCTGTTATAAAGAAACCTCCAAGGCCTAAGAAAAAAGGCATTGTGATCAAGGAGAAGTCACAAACTGAGGCATCTAAAGCCAATACTAGATCACAGACTGAGATTGATCCCAAAGACAAAGGGAAAGGAAAAGTTGAATAACCAACCAAGCCACTGGAGATGAAAATTCCTCAAATTCTGATAAAGCCAGTGTGCAAAATGGTTCAAAGTACTGATGATATTCTTGTTGAAGATAAAGTTGTTCAAACTCTGAAAAGAAAGAAGATTTCTGAAGAATCAAAGACAACCTCTGACAAGGCTCAAGTTGTTCAGAGTCAAGAACAACAAGCTATAACTGAAACAACAAGTTCTGATAAAGTTATCAAGTCAACCTCCGACAGTGCTCAAGTTGATTTAGACAAAATGGAAGTAGGTGATAAAAAGAAACTTCTGTGGAAAAATGTTAAACCATCAGATCCAAAGCAAAGCCAATTGCTGTCTACTTTCATGACTATCGGGTTAAATGCTAGAGAACCAAGAGACAGGGCTGGACTAGGTTCTGATGAAGCAAAGATTAAAATAGGAGTTAAAGTTGCTACTAGAGATCCATTTCTATTGACTAATAGACCTCTTGAAGATGTTACACAGAAACAACTTGATAAAGTTATATATGTTCAAGTGGTACTGGATGTTCATAACAAGCACAATGTTAAGGAAAATCGGATTCTATTTCTTGAAGATGGAAGGACATATCAAATGTCAGAATCAGATGTGTTAAATAAATCACTGAAAGAACTTCAATTCTTTCATTACCTTTTAGAGGTAAAGTCTAATATTACCAAGAGATGGTCAAAGTTCATATTGAAGACCATCATAGATAAATCAAAAATTTCTGCTTCAAGAGTTAAAGAATTCGTTCCTAATATTGTTGAAGATGATGGAAGTGAAATTCCAATAAGAAGAATTCTGCTAAGCTTGAAGAGAGACTGAAAGAGAAATTTATGTGCTACAATGAAGATTCTTCTCATCCTAGGGTAATAAGGCTGAAAGATGGTTTAGAAAGAAACCATATCTCTACTATAAGGACTGCAATCTACCAGATTGGAAGTCAGAATGAAGAGATAAAGCAAGTCAAGACTACACTCTCTCAAGTCCTGAGGATTAAAGAAGAAACGCTGATATCACACTTTGTCAAGAATTATTATGGATTCAGATTGACTCAGTGAGATTGGTAAAAGCTACAAGGACTGTAAGTTGTAGTTAGTTATCTAGTTAAACTCTTATTGCATTTGTACTTAAATGTTTTTGACATCATCAAATCTATTAACTTGTATATTTTGCATAATTTACAAGTTGGGGGGGATTGTTGGATATATTTGAGATGTCATGTCTAATATGATTTGTGTTTAGTTTTCAGAACTTAACAACATGACAAATCAGAACTTACTAGAATCAGGACTTACTGGAAGTCAGAACTTCATATCAAAACTTAAGGTCATATCAGAACTTAAGTGCGGGAGGACTTTCGTATAAGGAAGGAAGCTGATTTACAGTAAAAGATCGATACTAAAACAAAAGAAGATATGCATGAAAAGAGTTAGAATACTAGAAGACTTGTAGAAGATATCTGATTGATATATTTTAGGAGACAGAATTATATTCCTTATCAATTAGAAGTTATCTTGTAACTGTGTACTATATAAACACAGACTTCGGGTTTACACTATATGTGTTATCATTATCGAGAAGATTATACATTGTAACCTAACAGCTCTTAGTGATATTTGTTCATCACTGATAGAGAACAGTTCCATTGAAACAAAGTTTATTATATTGAATATATTTGTATACTGTTACTTGTGTTCAAGATCGATTTGATTGTAATAACACTGTATTCAACCCCCTTCTACAGTGTTGTGTGACCTAACACGTTAATCACCCGTTAACCTTCGTCAATGTTAATTATAATGTTAATTATAGGGTGAAAGCTGCTAACATGCCTTATCGGGGTTAATCAGCCCTAAACGGGGCTAATTTCCATGTACATGATGCTAGTTAGGCTTAAAATAGCCTAATTTTAAGCTAGGGTACACTAATCGACCTTAATCGAGGATAACTAGCCCTAATCGAGGCTAATTTATCTTAATCGGGGCTAATTAATATGCACAAGCCACTAATTATCCCTAATCCATATTAATCATGTGCGTATATAAGTTAAACAACCCTAAATGGGGCTAATTATATCACACAAATCACTAATTACCTTTAATTCAGGCTAATTATGTGTAATATACATTAATCGGTCTTAATCGGGGTTGATCCTTACTAATCGGCCCTAATCAGGGCTAAGTTTAAAATCCTGAAAATTTCCAAAATTTTCAAATTTTTTCTTAAAATTTTCAAAATATTCCCAAGAGGGTCACGGGAAGTCTTCCAGGAGGCTCTGGACCAACCTCCGTGGAGGTTCTAGTCGGCTAGAGGCCTCTATGTGGAGGGCTCGGCCCATCCTTCTCTTGGTCGGCCAAGAAGCGACCTCCATGGTGGTCCTGGTCGGCCGGGAGGTGAACGTTCGGCGATATTTTTTTTGCAGGAGGGTATACTCGGCCTCAAGCCCTCACGGGGAGAACTCGGCTCCTTCTACTCTTGGTCGGCCAAGGAGCCACCTCCATGGTGGTCCTGGTAGGTGGCAAGGTGAACGTTCTGTGGTTTTTTTTAATTGCAGAAGGGTCTACTCAGCCTTAGGCCCTCATTGGGAGGACTCGGCTCCTCCTACTCTTGGTCGGCCAAGGAGCAACCTCCATGGTGATCCTGGTCAGCCGGGAGGTGAATGTTCTGCGGAAGAAAAAAATTATATTCATTCTCGTAAACCTTTTATACTTGTTTTGGTTAACGTTTTATACATTTTATGGTGAACGTTATATACTTGTTCTAGTGAATGTTCTATACTTGTTCTAGTGAACGTTCTATACTTGTTCTAGTCAATATTTTACTCTTCACGAAACTTGTTTCCCATAACGTTCCCATAATCGATTCATGGCTGTAGATGGCCATTGATGTCGGATTAAGAGCTTAACCTTGCTCTAACTCTAATATTTTCACTAATCATTATGATTAGCATAATTAATCGTCGAATTAAGACTAATGACTTAAGTTTAGCCTTCATCAAGTTTTCCATGAAGGACTGATACAATAAGCGACGTTCATCATCACTTTATTCATTTATTATTTCTTTTCTCTCAATTCTTGACCATTTTCCTGTCATTTTTTGATCTTTTTTTAAGTTAAACCTGCTAGCGCGAACCAGGCAGAGTTGTGACCTGCTGTAGCAGGTGCCTCTTTTTCTATAAAAGAAGATAAGAAGTGCTCATTTTCATTCACACTTTGTTTTTCAACTTCTCCCAAATTTTCTCAAGCTTAGAAGCTCTCAACTTCCCAAGTGTTTTAGGATGTCTTATGGTCCTTATAGCAAGCACTCCATCTCGGCTAAGGAGGCTATGCACAAGTGAACCACGATCCGGTCACTGAAAGGTATAGCTTTCATTTCTCCCTACTCTCTTAATCGATGTTTCAACAACCTGAAGAGCATGTTAGATGAGCGAGCCGACGAGTACCCGAGCACTCTGCACTTTGATGTCTTCAAACATAGAAGCACGCTCAATGAAGAGGACATTGACATGATCAGGTCAAGTTATCCCTGGACCGACTGTATTAAGGTTTGTAAGGCCAAGTCTAATGAGAGGACTTGTAACCTAAGTAGCACCAGACTATTTGTGTACAAAGCGGCATTGAGCTCTGGAATAAGGTTCCCTCTGCACCCCTTCATTCCCATACTCTTTGCCAAGATGAAGGTTCACCATTGTCAGCTTTATCCCAATGGGTGGGCTTTCATCATTGTTTCCATTGTACGGTGCAACGAACTTGGCATTCCTTTGAGTGTCTCCATGTTTCGAAGCATATTCATATTAAAGACATCTCCTTCCTCCAGGCCCGACTAGGTTCTACTCCAACACATGCCTTGTGTTCCTCATATTGTGAACACTCACTCTTTTTTTGACTCAATTCATCAATGGAATAAAAAGTTTGCGGTCTTGGAATGGAAGAGAGGTGACTGGGGAGCGTACTTCAGACGTGATTTTAGTTGTCCTATAGACAGTGCTCACTACATTCTTCACCTCACAGATGTTGAGCTTCATGCTCATGACTGTCTTATCAAGGATGATGGACGAACCCATTATTGGAAGTTTGTTACAGAGACAAAACTCATGGAGGCCGGCATTAGCAGCCTCTCTATAGAGGGTTTTCATTTTCATTCTATCTCAAACTTGATTAAGTTTATTCTTACATCTATATTTTCTTTGTTTTATTTCAGCTGCCGAAGCATTGGATGCACTAACCGACAAGAGTGACATGGTCACCGGGAGGATGACTAGGAAAGCTACCAAGCAGGCGAACCGCATTCCCAAAGTATCGGCGTTCCTTGAGGCCTCTGGCTCCGGAAAGAAAAGATCAAGGGTTCATATGAAAATGTGAAGATTCCCTTTGAACCTTCGTGGGGCATATCCACCAATGACTCGGTGTTTGGGAGTCCGAACCTTTCTCTTGAATGGTCTGAAAATTGCATTACTCCTTTAGACCCTGTTTACGTCTCATCGGGTAGGAAGCTGTTGGAAGCCGAGGTGTTAGGGGCTCACGCCTTGTATCAGGTACTCTTAACTTATAAAATTTTCCGATCAAATGCACTTCTTTTAGTTTTGGGGGATCTTGGTCCATCCAAGACATCCTCCTACGGGTCTTGATCGGCCTAAACCTTCCACGTGGGGGACTCAGTACATCTTGGTTTTGGTCGGCCGGGATTAGACCTTCATGAAGGTCTTGGTCGGCCATGACTCTCCATGTTGGGGACTTGGCCCACTTGAGTTTTGGCTGCCTTAGCATCTTACCCCTATATTTTGTGGAGTTAGGTTTTTATAACCTCTCCTTTTATTTTCTCTGCCAGGCCAATGCCTACTTTGTTACATCTTCTACACAAAACATCAAAATGGAGAGTGACTATGCAGCATTGCAAGTCTTCATGGACAAGATGGAGATCCCTTCAAAGGAGTAGGAGTTTAAGGCACATCAAATGGAGGACAAGGTCGCTCTCTTCGAGAAAAAGCACTCCAAAGAAATGAAAAAGAGGAAGATGGAATAGAGAAAACTCGTGAATGTGTATCATGAATCTAAAGAATTTCTCCAGATGATGGATGACCATGATAATTAGATGCGCCATGTGAACCTGGCAATTGGATGGCAAAGGGGCATCAAGGATGTCCATAGCCTGTATGTAGACGTGGTTGACCCGAGCCTTTTCACTTGCCCTGCGCGGCTCTTATGGCTGATCCATCCGGACAGACCTCCGGGTCTGCATCCTGATTATTCGCCATTAGTCCTTTTCCAGTTCGAGTCCCGGGGGTTCTGGCTCTAAAGGGGAAGCTCCTTCAGAAAGCCCAAGCATTAAGGCGGCTCTTTATGGGATGATCCGAGAGCCAGTTCTGAGGAGTAGTAGTTTTTCCTCCGAGGCTGACTGAAATGAAGATAGTGAAGAGGAGGAGGATGAGGAGGAGGAGGACGAGGTCGCTCATGGAGCAGGCAATGAAGAGGAGGAGGATTCTTCATATGATTGACTATGATAGCCTTGCACGACTATGGATGCCATCTATGGCTTTTTCTATTCAGCACTTTGTTTATTTGAACTTTTATGGTTTGTAACCTAACTGCCCTTGGGACCGATTCGTGATCCTTCAGGATCTTATCTATGCATTGTTGGTTTAATTTCATACTTGTCTTCTATTTTTGATATTTGGTCTTTTGGGGCTTGCATTTCTTAGATGCTCATATTTAAATAGATTTATAGACAAGATGATATAAACAAACTTGCATAATTAGGTAATATCTTTGAAAAACGGGTTCAATCCTTACATACGATGGTTTCGTCAACCTTATTTATATAGCTACTACTAACTACTAGGAACATGTTATGAACGTCCTAAACATAATAAACCTTCAGGTTTGAAGCATGCCAAGTGCGGGCACTTCATCACCGTTCAAGGTCTCTAGCTTGTAGGATCATTGTCCTAATATCTTCTTGACCTTATAAGGCCCTTCCCAGTTAAGGGCTAGCTTTTCTCTCTCCCCGACTCCTAACGCCTCAATCTTCCTTAAGACCAAGTATTCTTGCTGAAAGAACCTTTCCTTAACCTTTCTATTGCAATAGGGGGAAGCTCTTCATTGATGCTTAGTATTTCGGGCATTAGCTTTATCTCTGATCTCGTCGATGAGATCGAGAGCAAGCCCCATGCCTTCTTCATTGATATCTGGTTCATAAGCTTCGACCCTAGGCAATCCATGAGTGATCTTTACAGGAACCACAGCTATGGCTCCGTAACCCAACATGAATGGGGTAACTTCAATAGTCACTTTACAGGTGGTACGATATGCCCATAGTATAGGAAATAGCTCATCCGCCCAAGTGTTCCTTGAGCGTTTGACCCTTTTCTTGAGTCCATCAATGATCATCCGGTTAACAACTTATACTTGTCCGTTTTCTTGCGGATGAACAACCGAGGTGAAGCGAAGATCTATGTTGTTATCATCACAATATTCCTTGAACTTTTCTATATCAAATTGTCGCCCATTGTCCGTAATAAGAATGCATGAGATTCCAAAATGGCATATCACATTTTTCCAGAAAAATTGGGTAATTTGCTTGGTGGTTATCTTGCCTAGTGCTTTAGCCTCAATCCACTTGGTAAAATAGTCTATGGCTACCAAAATGAACTTTCTCTGTCCCGATGCCACATAAAATGGACCAAGTATATTCATTCCCCGCATTGCAAATGAGATGGGTGTGTCGATGGATTAAGCCTCTTTGGGGGCTGTCGTACTATAGGACCATGCCTCTGGCATCTGTCGCATTTCTTCACATAAGCCTTTGCATTGGCTAACATTGTTTCCCGGTATAATCCCAGTCGAGTTATCTTGTGAGCGAGGGCCCTGCCCCTAAGTGTTTTCCACAAATCTCCTTATTAGCTTCCTTAAGCGTCTCCTCTACTTCAAGAGGTCTCAAGCACTTTAAGTATGAAATGACGAAAGACCTTTTATATATGAGGCCTCCAATTAACGAATATCTCAATGCTCTCATCGACAACTTGCGTGCCTCATGGGCATCATCGGGGAGCCATACAGTCTTAAGGTGAGTCTTGATCGGATCGATCCAATAACTCGCCACCCCGATTGGGGCTATCAAATTTATGATATGTATAGTAGGGGTCTTCAGGACTTGAAAATAAATATTTCTCGGGTAGTTCTTGATTTCGGATGAGGCGAACTTAGATAGGGCATTGGCTGTAGTGTTCTTCTCTCCCAAACATGTTCAGCGTACCATTCGTCAAACTGAGATAGTATTCCCTTCATGACTCTCAGGTACTTGGCCATTGTATCATCATTGGCCTCAAACTCTCTATTGACTTGAGCAACCATAAGTCTTGAATCTCCACAAACTTTAAGGTTTTTGGCCCTCACGGCTCTAGTTAAGCTTAAGCCGGATATCAAAGTTTCATACTCTGCTTCATTGTTCTTGGTTGGGAAATCCAACTTCAAAGCATACTTAATCATGAATCCTTCGGGGGCTTTGCAATACTAGGCCTGCACCACTAAAATTTGTTTTGGATGCTCCGTCAAAATGGAGAATCCAATACTCTTTCAAAGTCACACCTTCATCTTTCTCTTTCTCTTTTCCTTTCGGGGTTACTATCTCTTGCCCTCCGACTTCTTGGTCACTAATGGTGCATTCGACCATGAAATCTGCTAAGGCCTGAGCCTTGATGGCTGTTCGAGGCTTGTATTTGATGTCAAATTCACCTAAGTCAATCGCCCATTTGATGAGCCTTCCACTTGCTTTCGGGATATGAAGAATGTTCCTTAAAGGTTAGTCCGTCGGGATTTTGATCATGTGGGCCTGAAAGTATTGTTTTAACTTCCTCGAGGCTGTGATTAGGGCAAGCGAAAACTTCTTAGTAGTGGATAGTTCTACTCCACTCTGTGGAGCACCTTGCTCACATAGTAGACTGGCTTCTGGAGTTTTTGTTCTTCCTTTATCATGACTGCACTCAAGACTTAATCGAAGACCATGAGGTATAAGTAAAGGATGTCCTCTGGACTAGGTTTGGCTAATAACGGGGCCTCAGTAATGTATTCCTTCAGCTGCTCAAAAGTCTCTTGGCTCTTAACTTTCCATTCAAAAATCTTCACCTTCTTAATGGTTTGGAAAAAGGGCAGGCATTTGTCTCCAGACTTGGAGATTAACCCCCCCAAATCTGCAATTCTTCCGGTCAGCTCCTGAACATTCTTGATAGAGTGTGGTGGCTCCATATCTAGGATGGCTTTGATCTTATCAGGGTTGGCCTCGATTCCTCTTTTCGAGACCATGTGCCCCAAAAATTTTCCAGACCCAACACCAAAGGCGTACTGGGCAGGGTTTAAACATCATCTTGTGATGCCTCAACACTTCGAATGCCTCCCTGAGGTGATTAATATGATCGGCCTTGGCTCGGCTTTTGACTAACATGTCATCAACATAGACCTCCATGGTTTTTCCAATTATATGGGCGAATATCTTATTCACCAATCTCTGATAAGTAGATTCTGGATTCTTAAGTCCAAAAGCCATAATAAGGTAGGAAAAAACACCAAAATTGGTTAAGAAAGATATCTTGCGGGTTTTATCTTTGTGCATTTTAATCTGATTGTAACTGCTGAAGCCATCCATGAAGCTCAGCATCTCGTGCCCTACAGTGGCATCGATCAGGGTATCAATCCTTGGTAGAGGTAGTGAAAGAGATATGTCCTAAGTCCAATCATGTATGAGGATTTAGGAATAACTTTTATGTAATATGTTTTGATTTCATTGATATTAATAAAAGGCTTGTTTTGTTTTTATTGCGGGTTCTATCTATTTAAATGTTTAAATAAGATATACCACAATTTAGAGTAAATCTTTTTATGGATTGTGATGAGATCATAATAATGAGACCTAAAAGATGATAACTCTAAACTTAAATAGTTCCTGGTCGTAGGATTACTAACTGATAATTAATAATCCGCAAAGATCGGTACATACTATGCTTGCTTCATTATGAAGGATGTCTGTTCTCATAGACATTTGTGTGGTGACACTATAGCTAGTATATAGGTGCTTATTATAGAATAAGTTCACTGAACATGGCTCACACAGCTGAACAACTGATGGAGTTCACTTACGTGTCAGCAGTTGTTCACATAGTGATAGTTGTACAAGTATCCTTAGACTTGAGGTCATCATAGTCATCTTGCGTACACTGAACTATGCTTTGGTTTAGTTCTTAGTCTCAAGGGACAATTATAAGGGCTCTACTGGGTATAGGAATTTGTACACGAAGATAGTGTATGATCAATAAAGGATCTACCCCTTCCAGTATAGGAAGAGAATGTTCAATGCTGATCCACTTATGTTAATTCAGGAATCTCTGGCCAGAGTGAATGAAATTAGAAAGGAGTTTCTAATTTACATTAAATAGAACTAAGCATAGTGAATGGGAAAACAAATGATTAAATAAGATAGACTTGACACAAGTTCCATGCCTTGTATTTAATCGTGACATTGCAGGGTAGAAGGAATTAATTGTACGATAACTACTTACTGAATTGGTTCTTGGTATTCTAAGCAGTGAATTCGTATTATCCGGATAGTCGCGATATGCTGAGAAGTATCCCTCACGATTTAGAATAAATATGATTAATTAATTAATCATATTTAATGAATTAGAGAATTTATATAAATAATGATAAAATAGTTTTATTATTATTTATTTCTACTACCGGCTTAATATTGAACCTACAGGGTCACACCATAAAAGAGAATGATTTAATGGTGGAGGAATTAATTAATAATGGCTGATAATTATTTATTTATGAAATAATTAATTAATTGGAAAATTTAATAATTGATTAAATTAGATTTAATTGATTATAAATTAATTAAGAAAATGTTCTTAATATTATTAATTAAGAATTTAATTTTTGGAAATTAAATCAAGTGAGAGAATTATTTCTAAAGAGTTTAGAAAAAGGATTAATAATTAAAAGGTGTTTTAATTATTAGTGAGAATAATAAAGGGTTAACAATAATAATATTTTATGGGAGAATTTTCAGCTGAAAATTTTTCCTATAAATATACTATTATAAACCCTATTTTTTCCTCAACCAAAAAGATTTACAAAACCCTAATTCTCTCCATCTTCTCCTCCTTCATTACATCATTTTCTTGGTGGATACCGGTGGAGTGCTTCACACTTAAGGAGCAGCTGCTAAGGATCTCCGTTCATCGTTTTTGGATCGCCATTAAAGACCTCCATCTTTCCATTAACGTAAAGCTTCTTAAGGTAAATATACTGAACTACGCATTAAATATTATTTTTTGCATGGATCTTGCGGAGGGTTTCGGTTTTTTTAAGATTTAAATTTACGTTTTCGTTGCGTTTATGTGCTAAAAACCCTTCAGGTAGCAGTCCTTAAGGCATGTATCATTCAAGTCAGTGAAGTCGATGCACATTCTCCACTTCTCATTGGCCTTCTTGACCATTACGGGGTTGGCCAACCACTCTGGAAATTGCACTTCCTCTATGAATCCAGCTTCTAGAAGCTTCTCGACCTCCTGTTTAATGGCTTCCACCCTGTCAGGGGCATAAGTTCTCTTCTTCTGTTTCACGGCCTTTCGAGTTGGATTGACGTTTAACTTATGAGTTATAAGGTTGGTGTCAATCCCAAACATATTAATTGCTGTCCAAGTAAACACATCACTGTTCTCTTATAAGAAAGTTGTCAATTAGCCCTTCAGGGGCTTGTTCAAAGATGCTCCAATGTATGTGACCTTCTCCGGGTCTAAGGAGTCTAGGGGAATTGGGACTAAGTCCTTTGTTGGTTTCCCCCGAAGTTCTTCATTTTCATGTACATTCATATCGTCTATGAGGATAACCTGCCCCCAGCTCTATCGGGCCTAAATTCTACAACATAGCAACCGCGGGCCATTTTCTGATCTCCTTTTGCCTCACCGACACCATTCCTAGTCGGGAACTTCAGTATCATATGGTAGGTTGAGGGCACGGCCTTGAAGGCATGAATTCATATTCTTCCCATGATGGCATTGCAAGTAGAGGCTGCCTTAACAACCTAAAAGTTTAACATATGTGTGGCCTCTCTGGGCTCTTCCCTAATAGTCACGAGAAGTTGTATTGCTCCTTCGACTTGGCATTCCACATGGTTAAACCCGTAGATGGATGCGTCAGATGGAGTTAGTTGGGAGTCATTGTACCCCATCCTTATGAACGTGTCATGGAACAGAAATATCCACGTAAGCTTTATTGTCAACTAGGACCCTCATAACAAGACAATTTCCAATTATCGGAGTGATAACTAGAGGGTCATCCTAAGGAAATTTCAAACCTTCAAGGTCGGGGTCGCCGAACTCAAGTGTCAGTGACTGTCCTAGAATGCTTAGGCAGCTCCCCGACTATACTCATTACTTCTCTCGCATAAGCTTTTCGTGAGTTCCTTATGGTCCCATCTATTGTTGGGCCTCCTGAGATCATGTTAATTACTGGCCCTCGGGGCTGTGGGTTACGATCTCGGTCGTTGCCCCTTCGTCCGTCGTCTCTTCGATCATTATCTCTTTTTTGGCCTCCAGCCTCTTCACCCTTGGTGAAGCGTCCGAATTTTCCTCTTCGGATCAAATACTCAATCTCATCCTTTAGTTACCTATAATCATCGATATCATGACCAACATCCTTATGAAACCTACAGTACCGACCCGTGTCTCTTTTTTCGGGGTCTCCCCTTAGTGGCTTCAGCCATCTGAACTCTTTGTCCTTCTCAATTTCCATAAGGCTTTGGCTCTTTGGAGTGTTCAACCTTACATATTTAGTGAACCTTGGTAATTGATTCTTCTTAGAAGTGAAGTCAGAATTTTTTCTAGCTCAAGGATATTTATCCTTGGCGTCATACTCATGATCCTTTTTCCGCTTCTTTCCACCATTGGGCTCGTTGCCTACTATCTTCTTCATACTTTTCTCAACCTGGATATACTTTTTGGACCTGCTCTGGAGTTGTAGCATATTCTCTGATGGACACTTAGCTAGAGACATCTTAAAAATTCGTCTTTAGTCCCTTGCTGTAAAGCAATCATAGCCATCTTATCATCAAGATCTGAGACCTTCAAGGCCTTATTTGTGAATCGATTCAGGTAATATCTAAGGGACTGCTTTGCTCCCTGAACAATACTCATAAGGGAAGTCGAGCTTTTTTCGTGCACTTTGCCACTGATGAACTGCTTGATGAAAGCTTGGCTCAAATCTTTGAAAAGCCCAATCGAGTTGCGTGGTGGACGGTTGTACCACCTATGGGCCATGCCAAATAGAGTTTGGGGAAAGGCCCGATACTTAATAGTGTCATTCACGAGCTGTAGTAACAGGGTGTTGGAGAATATCCTGACATGGTTTGTAGGGTTTCCAGTACCATCATATGCTTTGATAGTGGGCATATTAAACTTCCTTGAGATGTGGGCATCTATTATCTATTTAGTGAATGGTGGGTTTGGATTATCAGGATCTCCTAGGGGCATCAATCACTTGGATCAGCTCTTGGGGTTGTAGCCCCCCCGCCTTGGCGTTGGACCTTCCAAGTCTATGATAGGAGGAAAAATCCATTTGTCTTGCTATTTTTTGGGGCCTTGGTTTCTGGTGCATCTCCAAATCATGCTTCAGCCTTTGGATCTCAGCTTCATGAGCCCTGATCCTCTCTTATACATCTTTGGGAACCATCCATTGAGTGCTCCTGGGCTGCTGGTCACCACTAGGCATTGGCTCCTTACCAGTACGTCTCCTCCTTGGAGCGACTTCCTTGTCTGATGAGTCGGAGTCTCTAGCAGAGTAGGGTCCAGAGAATTCTCGATTCTCAGGGATGGGGGCCAAGCCACGGATGTATTGGGGCATCCGCCCTTGTCCTTCACCTCTATTAGAGAATTTACTTCCTCCAACTTTGGGGTATAGAGACATCTTGTAAGGTGGGTTGGTAGTCCCTGAAATCACGATCGATGAATACTCATACCCAACGGGTTGAGGGATTATCATTTCCCGTAGTTGCTGAAATTGGGGATTCCTCCCTTGAGGAGTTGGGGGATTCATCCCTAACGGCGGATCTTGGATTGTGAGATTCGTCCCTTAAGTTTAAGTCTCAAATGCCCCCACAGGGGTTCCTTCTTGGGTGGTGGCATAGGTTGAGTGCGGGTGTATCTCCACTATTGACGAGATTGTTTTTGAGGGGACGGGATCATTAGTTCCACTATTGTTTCTGCTTCGTGTAAGTAACATGGTTGTTATTTTTTCCTACAGACGGCGTCAAATATTGTGAAATAAAAACTAGGGTTTGTTAGTATTTGATGCTAGGATTTGTGAGCTTCGAGCTTTAATGGATGTTCTCGCGGTGGGGACTAGCTATCTTCGCAAGATGCCTACGTATCTATGTGTTGTAGAGAATCAAGCCAAAAACGTAGTTCTAGGTTGATGGGTAGAGCCCTTTATATAGAGGTGAGTCTAGGGTTAGACTTGTGTTGGGAGACTTGGTGGACAAGTCTCCAATTTAGATGGTAATTAGTACTTCTATAAGGCAAGGGATTCTAGATCCTTCCTTGTAAGAGTTAGTGTCCATGTTGGATGTCATGTCTCTGTTCTTTCAGTCGTAGTGGGCCTAGTCCATGAACAGTTCATGATCGTGGACCTTGACGACCTCTGCTTGTGGGCCTTGACGACTTGAGTCATCTTTAGTCTGTAACAACTTTTGACCAACCTAGTTTGTATCAGGCTTTGGACAAGAATTCCAAACGTACTTAATGTGACATTTAATGTGTCTTTAGGATGTATTTTCTATCCATATCATTCTGGATCCGAAGAACCGAACCAAAATTTATGGAACCAAGATCCGATATGATATCTGAATCATATAATCCGATAATTATCCTAAAATCAAATTAAACTGAACCGAAAATTATCGGAACAAAAAATTTAACTGAAAATGATCTGAAATACTAGATTTGATTATAAATCAGAACCGAACAAAATTGAGTCATATATTATCCGAACTGAATATGATTTGAAATAAGAAAAATTCATACTTAAAAGGATTTTATGTTTATGATAATATAATTATTTAATCAAAATATTTTGTAAATATATTATATTAAAAGTACTACATTTAAAAAAAGATATTTATTAAGTCTCATAAATTAAAAATCGAATAAGTTATAATCTGAAAATATCCAAACCGAATTTTGTCCCATTTTTATCCGAATTTCATTCGTTTTTAATCAAAATTTGACCCGAACCGAATCACATCCGATGCGATCCGAATGGTTTCCTATAATATCATAATTCGAAAGTGTTGATCTGATCCAAAATCGATCCAATCCAAAATCGATCCGATTATCTGATTTGTCATGTTTATGCATAACTAGAACTATAACTAGATTTATAAGCCATATTAGTAAAAAAGTATTATACGGTTAAATTTCATAATTATATTTGACTTCGATTCATTTTAAATACATAACTTAACATCATTTATTTATTTATTTTAATCTATGTTTCGCATGAATTATTATGAGATTCAATTTTCTGTAAATAATAACCTGATATTATTATTACTAGTACCTTACCCGTTCTACGCACTAGTATAAAATTTATTTGATGATAATGATATACTTTATTAATAAAATGTTTCTAATATGTGCAAAAATACTAAAGGAATAATCATAAAATTATATTTAAGAAAAGAAGAGGAATTGAAAGTTAATGTTATGGATAAAATACTAAGGTTATTATTTGCTGTATTTATTACTAAGATTCGGGAGCTCAAGGCCTTTAATGGTTGCTCTCGTGTTTCGTAGCTTAATTCTGCCTTTACGAGATGCCTACGTATCTCTGTGAATTAGATAATCAAGCCAAAAAACGTAGTTCTGATGTGTGGGGTGAGGTCCCTTATATAGATGTTGGGAGTCCTTGAATTGGACTTGGTATAGGAGACTTGGTGGGCAAGTCTCATAATTAGAATGGACTTTGGAGTCCTCGATAGTAGGAAACTGATTCCTTATCCTTTTAGGTCCCCTTGAGGCTAATCTGTAAGGATTTATATCCTTATCGGGACTCTTCTCAATAGCTGATTTTTCCCTTATTAATTAATTACGAAATTAATTAATAATCAGGGTTTTTGGGCCTTCTTTATTTCATCAGGCCTGATCTGGTCCATCAGGTCTGATCAGCATGTTAATCTTTCTGGTCTGAATGTCATACATCTTCTTATTGGGCCCAGCAGCCCATACCTTGTATAATTAATATAATATTTAATTATACAATCAGGATTTATTTATCCCTATCATTTGCCCCCCAACTTTTGGGAAACATTGATTAGGTTTCGCAAAAGTTAAGTCTGTTCATTCCCTTGCAGGGTTTCGTTTTTGCGTAAAGTGTGGAGCGACCTACATGTTTACAACGATTGTTCTTTTTGTTCAGGAATTATCTTAATTTCCAGGAACTTTTCCCTTAATTCCGGGATTTTTCTCTAACTTTCTGGATTTTTCCCTTAATTTCTAGGTTTTATCCTTATTTTTCTGGATTTTTCCCTTAATTTCTGGGATTTATCCTTATTTTCTGAATTTTTCCCTAATTTTATGGGATTTATCCTTAATTTTCTGGATTTTTCCCTTAATTTCTGGGATTTATCCTTATTTTCTGAATTTTTCCCTAATTTTCTGGGATTTATCCTTAATTTTCTGGATTTTTCCCTCAATTTATGGGATTTATCCTTATTTTCTAAATTTTTCCCTAATTTTCTGGGATTTATCCTTAATTTCTGGATTTTTCCCTAATTTTCTGGGATTTTTCAGATTTCCGGCCCTTTTTCGACCAGGATCCTAGTCGAAATTTCGACCAGGATCCTAGTCGAAGTAAGGGGCATTCTTGCAATCCTGGTCGAAGGAGTTCGACTAGGATCCACGACCTAGAATTCGACCAGGATCCTAGTCAAACTTTCGACCTGGATCTAGGTCGAATACATACCCCCTTATTTATTCCTGGACTCGAGTCTATCGACTAGGATATCGACCAGGATCCTAGTCGAACTTTCGACCGAAAATTCTTTGATCCTCTTGCTTCCTGGTCGAAGGATTTCGACTAGGATCCACGACCTGGAATTCGACCAGGATCCTAGTCGAACTTCGACCTGGGTTTTTAATCCCCATTCTTGAAAGATGCTTGGTTTATTCGACCTCATTCCTGGTCGAAGTTTCGACCTCAATTCAGTCCCGTTATTCTAGCTATTTTCGGGTGTCTACTCGAAAGATTTCGGGCAGGATTCACGACCTGGATTTCGACCTGGATTCTGGTCTTTTTTACCCGTTATTTTCGGGTGTCTGCTCGAAAGATTTCGGGCAGGATTCACGACCTGGATTTTGACCTGGATTCTGGTCTTCCACTAGCCTTCTTCATTTGGCTTTAATTTAGGGTATTATATTTTCCAAATCCTAATTGGATTTGGGCCTGGCCTTCTTTATTGGGCCTTATTAAATTTTACTGAGCCTCTTTTATTGGGCTTTTCCAAATCTTACTGGGCCTCTTTTTATTTGGGCTTTTTCAAATCTTTATTGGGCTTTTCCAAATCTTATTAGGCTTAATATTGATCTGAGCTTAATATACCCTGTTTAGAATCCTCTAGAATTCCTAGGAATATTCTAGAATATTCCTTTTTTCTGGGCTTTTTCCTATGGGCCTTTGTCCTTAATGGGCCTTCGTCCCTTCAACTTCCTTTTCCAATTATATAAAGGACTGAGGAGAGACTACTACTCCTCACCTTCTCATTTCTAAGTTTTCTTCTTTCTCCTCCTGCTAAGATTCTCAGAGCAATAACAGCAAGTCAGAGCTCAAAGCCTTTTTTAGGAGCGCTTTTTCAGGTAAAATTCCTCCCTTTACTTTTCGTGTCAATTTTTCCATTGTGTGCCCTTTTAAGATAGCATGCTTACGTGCCCCCCTTTTTTCAGATGGCTGACAAAAAAATGACTCGCTTGCCCAAGATGGATGTGGCTAGAAAGTCCAATAAATTTCCTATTCGATCGAGGTACACTTCTTTGATCGACATGATCAACACTCGAGGGGACGAGTACCCGTCTGATGCGCATCTGGACGCGCACGACCATATTAGCGCTTTACGGGATCCCAAGGAGCTGGAAAAGTTGAGCAGCTGCTTCAAAATCAAGGAACCTTTTAAGCTGGTTCTTGCAGGTCCGGCCGACAGGGCCTGCCAGTGGAAAAAGGACACGCTATGTGTCTATAGGGATACTCTAAGGGCAGGTATCAGACTCCCTTTTCATCCCTTCATTCCTTTGTTACTGGCTGATGTGGGCATCAGCCCTTGCCAACTCCCCCCAATTCTTGGAGGCTTATTCTGTGCTACCTGTCACAATGTGCCAATCACAAGGTCCCTACTTCCGTTGTCGTTTTCAGGAAAATTTTCCAGTTCAAAAACAGCCCTGATAAAAGTCCGGGTTGGGTTTCTCTAAACCAGCGCCCCACTATCCCCCACATTGTGAATGAGAAGTCCATCCCCGACAACAACTTGGAGTGGAAGAAAGATTTTCTATTCATTGTTTGGGAAGGCGGAGATTGGGGCACCCTATTTCGGTCATCCTTTGGGCTGGCCGTGGATGGGAGCCCAAATGATATAACTTTGACTGAGGAGGAGGCTAGAGCTTTCAACCTCCTTACGCAAGACAATGGGACTTCCCATTCTTGGGACCTTATCCGGGAGACGGTCCTGGTAGAACGCGGCCTCTCGCCCGTCCATAAGAAAAGTAAGTTCCCTTCCTTACCTCCTTTTTACTTCCTTCATTTTCTATCCTATTGATTTTTCAACTTACTTCGTTTGTTGCACTGGCTGAGAAGATTGAGGAGGCTACCAAGCCTAAGGACCTGGAGACAACCAGGATGAAAAGGGCTGGAAAGGTCTTTAAAGACCCTCGCCTTGGTGACCGCTTCCCTGAATTCCTCCTCCAAGCAACGGAGCCAAGCGAGGAAGGCCCCAGCCAAGTTTTGTGCACCAAGCAGAGGCCAGGGGCCTATTTTCAACCTGCTTGGGGGATCCGGGGCAAGGATTCAATCGTGGGCAGCACGGCGCTGTCCAAGGTATGGTCTAAGCATTCCATCTCCCCGGTGGACTATCAAGATTTTGTCCTTCAACAGGACTTAGAGGGGAATGAGCTTTTCGGAGCCCAGGCTTTGGCGACGGTACATCCTTTACCTATGCCCTTCATACTTGCCTTTTCATGTTTCTTTTCTCATATTGTTGCTGCTTCTCTTGCAGGCTAACGCCCATTTCCAAGGGGCAATTCACCAAGCTAAGGCTTGGAAGGTTGGCCTAGAAGATGCTAACAAGAAGTTGGAGGAGGCCAACCAGAGAATAGAGGCCCTTGAAGCTCAACTGGCCTCTTCCACTTCTGACCTGGAAATGGCCTGGGCCGAAAATGTTATTCTGAAGGCTCAGAAGGATAAAGCCTTTGACGGCTGGATGGACACCCAGGAATTCAAAGACTTGATGGTGGAGCACGATGCCCTCCTACACCCAGTTAGCTATAAAGAGGGCTGGGATGCTGCTGCGGAGGCCATCCAGGATGATTTTCCAGAGGTCCTTGAGCAGTCCTCCTTTCCTTGCCCTGTGCGAGTTCTGGAGCTTGGGGGCATCACTAATAAGCTTGCTGATATGATCAAAGATGGCCCTTCAGGGAGCCCAAGCCTCAAGAGGAAAGAACTGGAGTCTAGCTCTGGGGAGGAGGAGCTTCATCCGAAGAAGATCCTGCACCTGCTGCGAAGAAGATCAGGGTGGAAGAGCCTCCAAGGGCTGCGCCTCAGAATCCAGTGTCTCCCACATCCTCCAAAGCATCTGAAGGCAGTTCTGACGGAACCTGTGCAGGGACTTCTGAAGGGACCACTGAAACGTCCGAGGAGACCTCGGATAGTGGTTCCGAAGAATCTCAGCCTTCCGAGGCCTAAGTTTTTTTTATATATCTTTTTTTGAGACAATATGTGAATTTAGTTTATGTCAGAAGTTGTTACCCTTCGGGGCTATATTAGATATGCTGTTTTCCTTATTTGTCTCTTTCTTCTTTACAATACTTAATGTACACTTAAACTTTAAGCATCCCTAGATTGAAATAATTTCAAACTCTTTAATACGAAGTCTGGTTTTCCAAAACCTTACATAGCATGGGTTCGACCCTAATCAATAATAACTTGATAATGTAAACTCTAATAGAATATAAAGTCCTACGCAAGCAAAGCTTCACGGTGCTTTTAAACCTACTTGTCACGATGACAAGTGAGAATCGTACTTCGACTATTTTACACGTAGTAAGCCTTCAGGTTTTGTGCGTACCAGGTTCTCGGGACTTCAAAACCATCCATAGTCTCCAGCTTGTAGGTTCCTCTACCCTGAACGCTCTTGACTCTGTACGGCCCTTCCCAATTCGGGGCAAGCTTTCCTTTTTGTCCGACGCCAGAAGCTTCTATCTTTCTCAAGACTAGGTCACCTTGTTTGAAAAACCTCTCTTTAACCCTTAGGTTGTAGTAGAATGAAGCCTTTTTTTGATATTCTACTATCTTTGCATGTGCCTTATCTCGCACTTCATCGATTAAATCCAGGGCTAACCTCTGGCCTTCTTCATTTTCTTCTGCATTGAAAGCCTGAATCCTTGGAGAGGAATGTGATATCTCTACTGGAACAACTGCTTCTGCCCCATATGCCAACATGAAGGGAGTTGCTCCTGTCGTGACTCTACAGGTAGTCCTGTAGGCCCATAATATTGGAAGTATTTCATCCACCCAATTATTTCTTGACCTCTCGATCCTCTTCTTTAGTCCATCCAGTATTATCCGATTTGCTACCTCCGCTTGCCCATTGGCTTGCGGGTGAGCCACAGAGGTGAACCGTAACTCAATTTCATTTTCTTCACAATACTTCTTGAATTCCTCATTGTTGAATTATGTTCCATTGTCAGTGACGAGGATACGGGGAATTCCATATCGGCACATAATGTTTTCCCACAGGAATTGTGCAACCTGCTTAGTTGTGATTTTGGCCAAGGGCTTGGCTTCAATCCACTTGGTGAAATAATCAATGGCTACAATCAGAAACTTCCTTTGTGCCGTGGCCATAGGGAAAGGCCCTAGAATATCCATCCCCCACATAGCAAAGGGAATAGGCGAGTTGATAGAGGTCAGCATCTCGGGGGGTTGTCTAACAACTGGTGCATGCTTCTGACAGCGATCACACTTCTTCACATATTCTTTGGCATCAGCCATCATTTCTGGCGAATAGAAGCCTAAACGGGTTATCTTATGAGCCAAGGCCCTGCCCCCCAAGTATTGCCCATAAATACCTTCATGCACTTCCTCAAGAGCCAAGCGTGCCTCATCGGGCCTGAGACACCTTAAGTAAGGAACCACGAAAGATCTTTTATACAGAATCCCATCTATCAAAGAGTACCTTAGTGCTCGAATAGTTAACTTCCGTGCTTCAGTTGCATCACTTGGAAACCAACCGGTCTGAATGTGAGCCTTGATGGGATCAATCCATGACGTCCCCAGGCCTATGGGAGCCACAAGCTTAACATCTATGCTTCGTGTCTTCAAAACACGGAAGTACACACTTTCTGAACTTTCTTCAATCTCAGATGAAGCAAACTTTGATAACGCATCTGCCTTAGTATTTTTTTCCCTTGGAATGTGCTCAACATGACATTCATTAAATTGGGTCATCACAGCCCTTACTAGGCGGACATATTTTGCCATCGTCTCATCCCTTGCCTCAAATTCTCCCTTTACCTGGGATATGACCAGCTTCGAGTCTCCACGGACCTTTAAGTTTTTGACTCTAAGTGTTCCAGCTAGGCCAAGGCCAGCTATCAGGGCTTCATATTCTGCCTCATTGTTTGTGGTTGGAAAGTCTAGCTTCATAGCATACTCAATTAAGAACCCATCAGGGCTTTGCAAAACCAATCCTGCTCCACTGGAGTTCGTTCTTGATGCTCCATCAAAATAGAGAACCCAATATTCTTTATCATCCTTCTCTTTGCCCCCATTATCGACTCCCTTGTCTTGAGGTATGGCATCTTCCTGCCCCCCGACTTCTTGGTTGGGTATGGTACATTCCACCACGAAGTCAGCTAGTACCTGGGCTTTTATTACCGTACGTGGCTTATACTTGAGATCAAACTCTCCCAGCTCTATTGCCCACTTAATCAATCTCCCACTTGCCTTGGGATTGTGAATGATATTTCTCAGGGGCTGATTTGTTAGCACCTCAATCTGGTGAGCCTGAAAATAAGGACGCAGCTTTCTCGAAGCCATTACCAAGGCTAAAGTGAATTTCTCAATAGCTGAATAATTCAACTCAGCACCATGCAAAATTTTGCTGACATAGTATACGGGTTTCTGGACTTTCAGTTCCTCCTTAACCAACACCGCGCTCAAAACGCTCTCTGAAACAGCCAAGTACAAGAATAAAACTTCACTCAGAACTGGCTTGGCCAACAACAGGGCATGGGCCATATACTTCTTTAACTGTTCAAATGCCTTCTGGTTTTCCTCACTCCATACAAAATCTTTGATGTTCTTTAGTGACTTGAAGAATGACAAGCACTTGTCTCCTGACATGGAGATGAATCGTCCTAGCGCAGCAACCCTTCCTGTGAGCTTCTGAACATCTTTGACAGTTTTTGGTGGTTCCATATCCAGGATCGCCCTAATTTTATCGGGGTTAGCCTCAATTCCCCTCTTTGAGACCATCAATCCCAAGAATTTTCCAGATCCTACTCCGAAAGCACACTTCGTAGGATTCAACATCATCTTGTGGTACCTCAGGACCTCAAAAGCTTCCCTCAAATGGGTTATATGATCAGTCTTTACTAGACTCTTGACTAACATGTCATTAACATAGACTTCCATAGTCTTACCAATAAGATCTTTAAAAATTTTGTTTACCAACCTTTGATAGGTGGCTCCTGCATTCTTGAGACCAAATGCCATAACAAGATAATAATAAACACCAAAGTCAATGATGAATGATACCTTTGGAATGTCATCCTTATGCATTTTGATCTGGTTATATCCGCTAAATCCATCCATGAAACTCAGCATCTCATGTCCAGCAGTGGCATCAATCAAAGTATCAATTCTTGGCAGCGGAAAACAGTCTTTAGGGCATGCATCATTCAGATCAGTAAAGTCTATACACATCCTCCACTTTCCATTAGCCTTCCTTACCATTACAGGATTTGCTAACCACTCCGGAAATTGGATCTCCTCAATGAAACCAGCCTCTAAGAGCTTTTCTACTTCCTGTTTTATAGCCTCTTGTCTTTCTGGGGCAAAATTTCTTTTCTTTTGTTACAATGTCTTCCGACTTGGATCTACGTTTAGCTTGTGAGTAATCAGCTCCGGGTCTATGCCTGGCATATCTGCTGCTGACCATGCAAATACATCACTGTTTTCTTGCAAAAATTTCACCAACTTCCCTCTAAGGGGCTCCTCTAATGTGGCTCCAATGAAAGTCATCCTCTCAGAATTCTCGGGGTCTAAAAGAATAGAAACCAAGTCTTCTGCTGGCTTTCCTCTCTTCTCATCATTTTCTCGGACATCCATATCTTCAATAGGAAGAACCTGCCCCCGGCTCCATCTGCCCTCAAAGAGGCCACATAACAACTTCTAGCCATTTTTTGATCTCCTCTCTCTTCTCCAATCCCGTTTCGGGTGGGAAACTTCATAACTGAATGGTAGGAAGAGGGGACTGCCTTAAAGGCATGTATCCCTGTTCTCCCCATGATAGCATTATAAGTTGAACTAGCCTTTACTACCATGAAATCCAACATCTGCGTTGCTTGTCTTGGTTCTGTACCTATGGTGGTTGACAATTTGATTATCCCTTCTACAGGACATTCTACTCCAGCAAATCCATATATCGGCATGTCGGTTGGTGTCAACGGGGAGTCGTTATACCCCATCCTTAGAAAGGTGTCGTGGAGCAAGATATCCACAGAAGCACCATTATCCACAAGGACCCTCTTAATCGGGCTATTTCCTATTATCGGTGTTATGACCAGCGGGTCGTCATGAGGGAACTTCACACCCTCTAGGTCGGAATCATCAAAAGCCAATGTTACTTCTGTCCTGGCCCTCTTCGGGGCTTCTCCAACAATATGCATAACCTCCCTAGTATATGCCTTTCTGGAATTTTTGGACAATCCAGCAGCAGTTGGACCTCCAAAGATCGTGTTTATCACAGGTCCTCGAGGGCGTCGCGGTCCTCCAAAAATTGCATTTATAACCGGCCCTCTAGGTTGGGGATTCCGCCCCTGATCGTCTTGGTCCCTCCTACGATCTTCAAAGTTCTTCCTTCCATTATTATTTCTGTCCCCTCCATCTCCAGTATACTTATTCAATCTTCCTTTTCGAATCAAAAACTCAATTTCGTCTTTCAACTGCCTACACTCATCAGTGTCATGGCCAACATCCTTGTGAAACCTGCAATACTTGCTCTTATCTAGCTTGGCGGGATCAACCTTCAAGGGCTTAGGCCAATGAATATCTCTATCTTTCTCAATCTCCATCAAAATCTGACTTCTAGGAGCATTCAGCTTAGCGTATTCAGTGAACTTTTGCCCAGGTCCTCCCTTCTTGGGGGTTGAATCAGGGTTTTGTTCGGTTCTAGGATATTTGTCCTTTGCAATATATTCTACATCAGTTTTCCGCTTCTTGCCTCCAGTGGGCTCATTACTTACTACGGTCTTTCTCATACTTTCTTCAACCTTGATATACTTCCCTGCCCTCTCTTGGAGCTGCAACATGCTTTCAGGGGGACGTTTGGCCAAGGACATCTTGAAAAACTCGTCCCTAGTTCCTTGTTGCAGTGCTATCATGGCTACCTTATCATCAAGGTCCGGGACTTTTAAAGCCTCCTTTGTGAAGCGATTCAGGTAATCTCTCAAGGATTCCTTAGCTCCCTGCACAAGACTCATAAGAGATACTGAACTTTTCTCATGGACTCTTCCACTGATGAATTGCTTAATAAAAGCCTGACTTAATTCTCTGAACGATCCAATAGAGTTTGGGGGCAAGCGACTGTACCATCTTTGAGCCATACCCGACAGGGTTTGAGAGAAGGCCCGACACTTTATAGCATCATTCATGGGTTGCAGCAGCAGTGCATTAGAGAATGTCCTAACATGATTAGCGGGGTCTCCCATGCCATCATAGGCTTTAATAGTGGGCATCTTGAATTTCCTTGAGATATGGGCATTCATTATCTCTTCTGTGAAGGGTGGAGTTGGATCATCAGGATCTCCAAGGGGAAGGAGATTGCTTGGATCAGTTCTTGGGACGACAACCCTTCTTCGTACCGGACCATCCAAGTCTATAACAGGAGGAGGATTTCTCCCCCTAGGAGGTATCTAGGGTCTGGTGGCCTGGTGAGCCTCTAAATCACGCCTCAGCCTTTGGATCTCAGCCTCATGAGCCCTGATCCTTTCCTGCACTTCTTGGGGATTCACCCCTGGGGTGCTTAGAGGGCGTTGCCTTCCATCGGCCATTGGCTCTTTTCCAGGATGCCTCCTTCTCGGGACCACTTCATCATCCGAAGATTCGGAGTCTCTCTCAGTGTAAGGACCAGAAAATTCCCGATCCTCGGGGATAGGAGCCAAACCTCGTATATAGGGGGGCGACTGCCCTCGTGCTTCACTTCGCCCAGCATATCCACTTCCTCCAACCTCAGGGTGAAGGGGCATCTCATAAGGGGGGTTAGTAGTAACAATAGTTGAATATTCATACCCGACGGGTCGAGAATTCACAGGTATATGTACTTGTTGAACTTGAGGATTCGTACCTTGAATAGTCGGGGGAGTTGTCCCTTGTGGCTGAGGTTGAGTTGCCCCTATCTGGGCTTCCCCTTGAGTATATGCATAAGTTGAATGGGGAGGAATCTCCACGGTTGACGAAATCACATGGGTTGTCCCTGATGGTGTTCCTTCCTCTAAAGCTCTAATTGTTCTCCGTGTTCTCGCCATGGTTGTTGTTGTGCTTTCCTACAAACCGCGCCAAATGTTATGGATAAAATACTAAGGTTATTATTTGCTGTATTTATTACTAAGATTCGGGAGCTCAAGGCCTTTAATGGCTGCTCTCGTGTTTCGTAGCTTAATTCTGCCTTTACGAGATGCCTACGTATCTCTGTGAATTAGAGAATCAAGCCAAAAAACGTAGTTTTGATGTGTGGGGTGAGGTCCCTTATATAGATGTTGGGAGTCCTTAAATTGGACTTGGTATAGGAGACTTGGTGGGCAAGTCTCATAATTAGATTGGACTTTGGAGTCCTAGATAGTAGGAAACTGATTCCTTATCCTTTTAGGTCCCCTTGAGGCTAATCTGTAAGGATTTATATCCTTATCGGGACTCTTCTCAATAGCTGATTTTTCCCTTATTAATTAATTACGAAATTAATTAATAATCAGGGTTTTTGGGCCTTCTTTATTTCATTAGGCCTGATCTGGTCCATCAGGTCTGATCAGCATGTTAATCTTTCTGGTCTGAATGTCATACATCTTCTTATTGGGCCCAGCAGCCCATACCTTGTATAATTAATGGAATATTTAATTATACAATCAGGATTTATTTATCTCTATCAATTTGCATCAAATTTTATATTTTTAAAATAAAATTTTACAAAATAAGATGAGATTATATAATAAAATTAACTGTTTTTTTGCTACAAAAATTATTCAAAATTAATGAAATAGTTCAAGGTGGTTATGTAATATAATCACAGTTATTCAAATTTATTTTACAATAAAATCAAATTTAAAATCAATATCTTTTCAAATTTCAAGAGATGAACATTTTGTAATGCTGAAATATAATTATGATTATATATTAGCATCAAATTTTATATTTTTTAAAATAAAATTTTAAAAATGAAGATGAGATCCTATAATTAAATCAACTATTTTTTTGCTACAATTTTTTTCAAAATTAATGAAATAGTTCAAGGTGGTTATGTGATAAAATCACAATTATTTAAATTTATTTTACAGTAAAATCAAATTTAAAATCAATATATTTTTAAATTTTACGAGACTTTTGTAATGCTCAAATATAATATTATTATATATTAGCATCAAATTTTATATTTTTTGAAATAAAATTTTACAAAATAAGATGAGATTCTAAAATAAAGTCAACTATGTCTAATATTTTATTTAGGAAAGAAGAAGAAGACATTGTCTACTTTTTGATACTAATTATATTTATATCAATTAATACAAATTATTTTAGGTCATAGATAACATTTGTCAATTAATTACTTGATTACTTACCTTCACTTTTTTATTATAATTTACAATTAATACTATTTATTACGCCCAGATCTCCTTCATACTGCAAGAACGACCTATTTATTGTTGGCTGCTTCGATCATCCCGTTTCCCTGGGGATGCGCAACTGAGCTGAACTTATGTTGAACCCTAAAGTGATACATAAACTTTCAGAACTTGTTCCCAATGAACTGTGTTCCGTTGTGCGAGACACAAACTTTCGGAATCTTGAACCTGAGAAAGATCTGCTCAAGAAAGAACCTTTTGGCCGCTTCTTCGGTTATGGCGGATAACGGTCTGGCTTCGACCCACTTGGTCATGTAGTCGATGACGATTATGCAATATTTTTCCCGTCTGGTGCTGGTAGGGAGAATGCCGACGAAATCTACGGCCTTGGATGGCGAACGAAATGGGGCTAATGACAGAAGTCATTTTTTCGGGAGGCTGCTTTGTGATAGTAGTGAATAGCTGACACTGCTTGCACTTCTTTACATATTCGCTCACATCGTCTCGCAAAGCCGGCCAAAACAACCCTCCGAAGGATCTTGAAGGCAAGAGACCGACCGATCAGATGCTCTCCGTAAATCCCTTCATGTACCATTTCCAAGGCCTGCTGTTGTTCTTCGACATTTAAGCACCTCAAAAGGGGTTAACAGACCGATCAACAATACATCCTCCCATTGAAAGTAATATAGCTTGATTCAATGTACCTTACTTTTAGGGCTTCCCTTCGGTCCAGGGGAAGGATTGCCTCTCCATAAAATTTTGGATAGGGGTCATCCAATCGACGCCTTGGAGTATCTCAAGGCAATCTTTCCTTTCAATTGAAGGCGTCTTGGCTTCGGTGAGATAGATAGAACCGGTCAAGCTTTGTGTCTCAACCGAAGCAAGCCTGGATAGGGCATCTGCCCTACTATTATTTTCCATGCATATCTGACTTAGCTCAAAAGTTTCAAATGACAAAGAAGAATATTTTACCTTAGCAGCGTAAGCCTTCGTCTGAGGATCCCTTTATTCATACTCTCCTGAAAAGTGCTTGACTACCAGCATGGAGTCACTAAATGCCCTCAAATTCTTCGCCTCAAGACGTCGAGCTAACTCCATCCCTGCCAAGAGGGCTTCGTATTCCGCTTCATTATTGGTGAGGGGGAAGTCGAAGCATATAGCTTGACATATTTCAAACCGGGGCTGGAGAGGATTAGGCCGACCCCACACTTCTTCTCGGTGACCGATCCGTCCATAAAAAGATTCCATTTACCCGGGGTACAGATGAGTTGTTCCTCCGGTATGAGGTCTTTCGGTCCGTAAAATGCGCATTCGACCATAAAATCTGCCAAAGCTTGGGCTTTGATCGCCTTTCGGGGGATAAACTCAAGGTCGTATTCTCTCAGCTCGTTGGACCAAGCTACAACCCTTCCCGAAGCTTCTGGCCTTGTTAGAATTTTCTTCAACGGTTGATCGGTGATGATCTGAATTACTGGCCTTGAAAATAATGTCGTAATTTTCGAGAGGCCATGACCAACCCTTATGTGAATTTCTCGGTGTTGGGGTACCTTGTTTCTGCATCCATAAGCACATGGGACATGTAGAAGACATGATGTTGGTTCCCCTCATGATTTTTTACAAGTACCGCCCCCAGTGTTCGGTCGGACACAACCAAGTAGAGCTAAAGGGTTTCCTTCGGATCCGACCTCATTAAGAGTGGGGCCTTAGTGAGTTATTCTTTTACTTCTTCAAACGTATTTTGACATTTGGGCCCCCACTCGAAATTCTTTGACCCCTTAAGCACGACAAAGAAAGGGAGTGCTTTCTCGGCTAACCTGGAGATGAAATGCCGAAGGGCAACTAGTCGACCGGTCAGCTTTTGGATGTTCCTAATGCATTTAGGAGCTTCCATGTTGATAACTGCTTCAATTTTCTCTGGGTTCATCTTTATCCCTTGGGCGTTGAACATGTAGCCCGAAAACTTTCCACTTACCACTCTGAACATGCATTTGTTCAGATTTATCCTCATGTTATTCCTTCGGAGAGTCTTGAAGCATTCTCTTAGATCTTCGGCATGATCTTGGAATAGGGATTTCACGATCATGTCGTCCATGTAATCCTCCATATTTCGGCCAATCTGCTCCTTGGACACTTTGTTCACCAGTCGCTGAAATGCAGCTCCAACATTTTTAAGTCCGAAGGGCATTTTAATATAAGCATAGGTCCCCTTCAAAGTTATGAACGTTGTCTTGGGCACATCCTTATCGCTCATGGCAATTTGATGATAACCAGAAAAAGCATCAAGAAAACTAAATACCTGGTATCCGGCCGTGGCATCTGTCAGTTGGTCGATGCTGGGCAAGGGGTAGTGGTCCATCAGGCAAGCTATGTTGAGATCCGTGTAGTCCATATACATCCTCCACTTCCCATTAGATTTCTTAATGACCACCACTTTAGCTAACCAGTCAGGATACTTAATTTATTCTATAAACTTAGCCTCCAACAGCTTCTCCACTTCGGCCTCAATGACCTTCTGTCATTCGGTTACAAAGGTTGCTTCATCAGTTTGGCCTCGGGCTGCACATTAAGGCAATACTTAGCCGTCTTGGGATCCAAACCAGGCATATCCTCTGCCCCCAGGAGAACACATCATGGTACTACCGAATCACCGCAATAACCTTTTTCTTAAGATCTTTCTCCATGTTTCTCTCAATTCGAACCATTTTTCCTGAATGGCTAGCATATAGTTCAACTTCTTCGACTTCGGCGGCTGGCTCGGCGATCGAACTTGAAAAATCTGCCCCAAATTTTTCCAACTCGATGTTCAAAGTCTCTCTGCTTCTACTGGGTACAGCCTCGGCTCTTTTTCTTTTTCTAATTTCATATGGATTTTCATAGGCCTGATCTTTTTCTAAGTCTTCTAGCATGATTATTCGGGCGGTTTTCTGACCGCCCCTCATCTCTCCTACCCCCTTATCAGTTGGGAATTTGAGCATGAGGTGGGGTATGGACTTTACCGCCTCGAAGGTTAAGGCATTCCCAAAATGGCATTATACGGACTTTTAATCCGAATCACATAGAACTTTATAGCTTCTCAATAGTATATGGTAACTTTCCCAAAAGGACGGGAAAGGTGATCGTACCTTCAAACTGTATTGGGTGTCCTCCGAAGGCGTAGAGAGGTGCTTCATTGCAAGGCTCTAGTTGTTCGCCGACCAGGTTCATCTTATAATAGGTTTTTTGGAATAGGTTGTTGGCCGAGCTGCCAGTATCCACAAGCACCTTCCAGATTTTATTTTGTCCAATGAGAGGATTGATGAAAAGAGGGTCCTCATGTGGATGAATGACATCCTTATAATCTTCTATACTGAAAGTCATGGGCATATGGGGCTTCGCCTAGCCGAACTGATAGAGGTTGTACACTTTTCGGGCATACTTCTTCTTCACCATTTTGCTATCTCTATCCAGCACACTGCCCCCAGAAATTGTCTTCACCTCACCCCTTATCATGTCTCTTAGTTCGGGCTCTTCAGCTTCCGATTCTTCCTAATCGTCCTTCGGCCCTAGTCTGTCCCTCAGATCTCTGATGAACTGATTGAGTTCACCTTCTTTGATCATCCGCTCGATAAGCTTCTTGAGATGGTAGCACTCATCAGTAATATGCCCCTTATCTCTGTGATAATCACAGTACTTGTCGGGGTTCTTGTGGTTCAGGACCTTCATCTTGGATGGCCAAATAAACTCAGGCTTTCCCTTAATCTCATGGAGAATCTTGGATATTGGTGCATTTAGAGGAGTGAATACAGCCGAATCTCTATCTCGGCGTCGTTCGACCCCACAGTCGGTTTCATTTCTTCCTTCATTCCTGCCATCCCTTCGGTCATTCCAAGATCTTGAGCTATCGTATCTTTCTGCTCGCTTCGATCGATCATTATTGGGCATTTATGACACTTTATAACGCTCCATTAAGCTTTGAATTGGTCTTTTTATACTCAAGTTATTGGTGTTTTAATGTGTTTTCTAGTATTTTTACATTTCAGGCATTAATCCGGGATTCAGGTGAATTAGCATTGATTTGATGCTAATATGGTGTTAGGATGGTGTTCAAGGAATATAAGCTCGTGAAGACCAACTCGTTGTAGCAAGAAAAGAAGGCAATTCCAGTTTTTCCAGATGACCGGTGCACCCGCGCTGTGCTAGCACGTGCCCGCGCCAGAGAAACAGAATGTCAGCGCACCCGCGTTGGTGAAGCGCGCGGCCGCGCCAGGTCGGGAATCCAGTTTCTTGTTTCAATTTGAAGACTGTTTTTCTGGGCTTTTGGATTAATATGGGTCCTATTTAAAGAAAATAAAAGACCTTTTTTATAATAGAGCTTAAGGAGAAGATGACAAGAAGACCTATAGAACAATTCAACGAAGGCAAAGAAGATCTAGTTTATTCTTGTGAATCTTTGTTCTAAGTTATAATCTTGGATGCTCGTTTCTTGTTTTGTTGAACCTAATACTCTGGATACGTACTTGGTATATTATTTATTTATATAGACTACATTTATTATACCATGCTTTCATCGGAACCCACTTTGATGATGAGTCCAATTATGGGCTAATCGTTATCGTGGGGTTCTAGCGGATTTATTTATGGATTTCTTTAATTGATTTGTTTCGATGACTTAGTGTGTGGTGATTGTATGATAACTTAGTTTTGGTTGTGCTTATTCGTCTTATGAGTGTCACGAACTTATAAGATAGTGTGTTAATTCTTAATGAAGCGAAAGTGAATTTAAGGTTTAGAACTTCCCATGCTAGCATAGGTTCATGTGTTATTGTTATGCATGATTCGTAGGTAATTTTAACCATCTTACTTACCCTATGTAATCACAATGGATAACATGTGCATTAAACCGTTATGTTGTCAAATTCTATAGACATATAGGGTCTCAATATAATTAGTGTCTATTCAGCTTCTATCTCTTTTGTGGATGTCTGGTAGTATGGTATTCGTACAACGAAAGTTGACGTTTATCAGTTTCGTGTTATTTGATTAGTGTCATCACCATTACATGCTAAGGTTAAGAACGAAAAGGCTATTAAATGAAGTACTTAATGAAGTTATGATCCCATGTTTGTGTCATAAATTATTTAATTCTCTTTAATCTCTTAGTTAATGTTCTCTAGTATAATTCTCAATAGTTAATCGTAGTATAATCAAAACCCAAATTGTTATTCGTCTTAGCATTGAATAATAGCCATATCATTGTTGCATAAGTGCATAAATCACATAGTTAATTTAACCAGTCTCTATGGGAACGAACTAGAAATATTTCTATATTACTTGCGATCGCGTATACTTGCGTGAATTATTAGCGTGTGCTTAGCGACTAACAAGTTTTTGGCACCGCTTTCGGGGACTCAGTGTTAACTTTTAGTTTATGTGTTTGTCATAAGTGATTATTAAAGTTCATTGACTCAGACATTGTTACTTACCTACTCTCTTCCTTGTCGTGTTTCAGGTACTCTAGCGAGCGTGTATGCATACGCGTTCGTGGGCTCGTAAGAGAACTCTGGATCAAGCCGAGGAAGAAGCTATAGTGATTCGAAGGGAAGTTTTTGAGGACGAAGAGAATGTAGAAGAAGAAGAAGAGAAAGTCGAGGAACCAGATTTAGTAGTGATGGAAGATCAAGCAAAAATTCCCAAGGCTCTGATGGACTATTCTCAGCCTAAGATCAATGATATTCGGTCAAGTATAATCAGACCAACCATCTCAGCTAACACTTTTGAGATCAAGTCGAGCACGATTCAGATGATACAGAACTCAGTTTAGTTTGGGGATTCTCCTACAGAAGACCCCAACATGCACATCAGGGATTTCATCGATATATGCAACACCTTCAAGTTCAATGAGGTGACTGAAGATGCTATCAAGCTGCAACTATTCCTATTTTCACTGAGGGATAAAGCAAAGTGTTGGTTACATTCTCTACCACTAGGGTCTATCACCAAATGGGATAATCTTTCTCAAAAGTTCCTCACTAAATTCTTTCTTATAGTGAAGACTGCTGCAGTCAGGAATACTCTAACTCAGTTTTTACAGCAAACTGGAGAATCTCTGTGTGAGGCTTGGGATCGATATAAGTAGATGCTAAGGAAATGCCCACACCATGGCATGCCTAATTGGATGATTATAAACTGTTTCTACAATGGTTTAGGTGCACAATCTAGACCTATGCTCGATGTAGCGTCTGATGGAGCCTTATGGGCCAAAAGATATAATGAAGCTTATGAGTTGATTGAGCTAATGACAGCTAATGAATACCAGAATCCTATGCAAAGAATGTTGCAAGGCAAGGTAGCAGGAGTTCTGAAAGTGGATACAGCTACTGCTATAGCTGCTCAACTTCAAGCTTTGATGATAAAAGTGGACTATTTGGCTAACTATGGAGTTAATTAAATCACTAGTATTTGTGAGCTTTGTGCGGGGGCACATGAAACTGAGCAGTGTCCTATTTCTAGCGAATCAGATCAATTTGTGAGCAACTTTCAGAGATCACAACAACAAGCTCCAGCCACTTATCATCCAAATAACCACAATCATCCTAACTTTAGCTGGAGTAACAATCAGAATGTGGTGCAACAATCTTATCATCCATACGCAGTCTAGCTGTATAACCCTCCTGGTTTTCAGCAACCGCAATACGCCCCTAGGAAACAACTTCAACTTCAGCAGTTACCGCAAGCTAATGAAAAATCTGAATTGGAGCAGTTACCGCTCGATAAGCTTCTTGAGATGGTAGCACTCATCAGTAATATGCCCTTTATCTCTGTGATAATCACAGTACTTGTCGGGGTTCTTGTGGTTCAGGACCTTCATCTTGGCTGGCCGAATAAACTCAGGCTTTCCCTTAATCTCATGGAGAATCTTGGATATTGGTGCATTTAGAGGAGTGAATACAGCCGAATCTCTATCTCGGCGTTGTTCGACCCCACAGTCGGTTTCATTTCTTCCTTCATTCCTGCCATCCCTTCGGTCATTCCAAGATCTTGAGCTATCGTATCTTTCTGCTCGCTTCGATCGATCATTATTGGGCATTTATGACACTTTATAAAGCTCTATTAAACTTTGAATTGGTGTTTTTGTACTCAAGTTATTGGTGTTTTAATGTGTTTTCTAGTATTTTTGCATTTCAGGCATTAATCTGGGATTCAGGTAAATTAGCATTGATTTGATGCTAATATGGTGTTAGGATGGTCTCCAAGGAATAAAGGCTCGTGAAGACCAACTCGTTGTAGCAAGAAAATAAGGCAATTCCAGTTTTTCTAGAGGACCGGCACGCCCGCGCTGTGCTAGCTCGCGCCCGCGCTATTCTAGCCCGCACCCGCGCCAGAGACACAGAATGTCAGCGCACCCGCGCTGGTGAAGCGCGCGGCCGCGCCAGGTCGGGAATCCAGTTTCCTGTTTCAATTAGAATACTGTTTTTCTGGGCTTTTGGATTAATTTGGGTGCTATTTAAAGACAATAAAAAGACGTTTTTTTTTATAACAGAGCTTAAGGAGAAGACGACAAGAAGACCTATAGCACAATTCAATGAAGGCGAAGATGATCTAGTTTATTCTTGTGAATCTTTATTCTAAGTTGTAATCTTGGATGCTCGTTTCTTGTTTTGTTGAACCTAATACTCTGGATACGTACTTGGTTTATTATTTGTTTATAAAGACTACGTTTATTATACCATACTTTCATCGGAACCCACGTTGATGATGAGTCCGATTATGGGCTAATCGTTATCGTGGGGTTCTAGCGGATGTATTTATGGATTTCTTTAGTTGATTTCTTTCGATGCCTTAGTATGTGATGATTGTATGATAACCTAGTTTTGGTTGTGCTTATTCATCTTAGGAGCATTGCGAACTTATAAGATAGTGTGTTAATTCTTAATGAAGCGAAAGTGAATTTAAGTATTTAGAACTTGCCATGCTAGCATAGGTTCATGTGTTATTGTTATGCATGATTCGTAGGAAATTTTAACCATCTTACTTGCCCTATGTAATCACGATGGATAACTTGTGCATTAAACCATTATGTTGTCAAATTCCTATAGACATATAGAGTCTCAATATAATTGGTGTTTATTCAGCTTCTATCTCTTTTGTGGATGTCTGGTAGTATGGTATTCGTACAACGAAAGTTAGCGTTTATTAGTTTCGTGTTATCTGATTAGTGTCATCACCATTACATGCTAAGGTTAAGAACGAAAAGGCTATTGAATCAAGTACTTAATGAAGTTAGGATTGAAGGGTTTTTAGCACATAAATGCAGCGAAAACGTAAATTTAATCTTAAAAAAAAACGAAACCCTCCGCAGGATCCATGCGAAAAATAATATTTAATTCGTAGTTCAGTATGTTTACCTTAAGAAGCTTTACGTTAATGGAAAAATGGAGGTCTTTAATAGCAATCCAAGAACGATAAATGGAGATCCTTAGCAGCTGCTCCTCAAGTGTGAAGCACTCCACCGATATCCACCAAGAAAACGATGTAATGAAGGAGGAGGAGATGGAGAGAATTAGGGTTTTGTAAATCTTTTTGGTTGAGGCAAAAATAGGGTTTATAATAGTATATTTATACGCAAAATTTTCAGCTTAAAATTTTCCCATAAAATATTATTATTATTAACCCTTTATTATTCTCACTAATAATTAAAACACCTTTTAATTATTAATCCTTTTTCTAAACTCTTTAGAAATAATTCTCTCACTTGATTTAATTTCCAAAAATTAAATTCTTAATTAATAATATCAAGAACCTTTTCTTAATTAATTTATAATCAATTAAATCTCATTTAATCAATTATTAAATTTGCCAATTAATTATTTATTTCATAAATAAATAATTATCAGCCATTATTAATTAATTCCTCCACCATTAAATCATTCTCTTTTATGGTGTGACCCTGTAGGTTCAATATTAAGCCGGTAGTAGAAATAAATAATAATAAAACTATTTTATCATTATTTACATAAATTCTCTAATTCATTAAATATGATTAATTAATTAATCATATTTATTCTACATCGTGAGGGATACTTCTCAGCATATCGCGACTATCCGGATAATATGAATTCACTGCTTGGAATACCAAGAACCTATTCAGTGAGTAGTTACCGTACAATTAATTCCTTCTACCCTGCAATGTCATGATTAAATACAAGGCATGGAATTTGTGTCAAGCCTATCTTATTTAATCACTTGTTTTCCCATTCACTATGCTTAGTTCTATTTAATGTAAATTAGAAACTCCTTTCTAATTTTCATTCACTCTGGCCAGAGATTCCTGAACTAACATAAGTGGATCAACATTGAACATTCTCTTCCTAAACTGGAAGGGGTAGATTCTTTATTGATCATACACTATCTTCATGTACAAATTCCTATACCCAGTAGAACCCTTATAATTGTCCCTTGAGACTAAGAACTAAACCAAAGCATAGTTCAGTGTACACAAGATGACTATGATAACCTCAAGTCTAAGGATACTTGTACAACTATCACTATGTGAACAACTGCTGACACGTGAGTGAACTCCATCAGTTGTTCAGCTGTGTGAGTCATGTTCAGTGAACTTATTCTATAATAAGCACCTACATACTAGCTATAGTGTCACCATACAAATGTCTATGAGAACAGACATCCTTCATAATGAAGCAAGCATAGTATGTACCGATCTTTGCGGATTATTAATTACCAGTTAGTAATCCAACGACCAGGAACTATTTAAGTTTAGAGTTATCATCTTTTAGGTCTCATTATTATGATCTCATCACAATCCATAAAAAGCTTTACTCTAAACTGTGGTATATCTTATTTAAACATTTAAATAGATAGAGCCCGCAATAAAAACAAAATAAGCCATTTATTAATATCAATGAAATTAAAATAGATTACATAAAAGTTATTCCTAAATCCTCATACATGATTGGACTTAGGACATATCTCTTTCAATCTCCCACTTGTACTAAAGCCAATCACTCTGGTATCTAATACCCATCTTGTCTTTATGACGATCAAAGTGACTCTGAGAAAGTGGCTTTGTGAGTGGGTATGCTACGTTGTTATGTGTGTCAACTCTCTCGACGTTGACATCTCCTCTTTCAACAATCTGAATTGCACCACCATTCAGAGTAAACACGTACCCTGACATGGATTTGCTATCACTTTCTGATTGAAAACTAGAGTCAGTATAACCCTCTATTTTCAACTCAGATTCACCACCAAAAACAAGAAAAATGTCCTGAGTCCTTCGCAAGTACTTAAGGATGTTTTTCACAGCTTTCCAGTGGTCTTCACCTGGATTGGACTGATATCTGCTCGTCACACTAATTGAATAAGCAACATCAGGCCTTGTACACAACATCGCGTACATGATAGATCCTATTGCTGAAGCATAAGGAATCTTACTCATACGCTCTCTTTCCTCAGGTGTCTTAGGAGACATTTTTTCGGAAAGGGACACTCCATGGCTCATCGATATGAGACATCTTTTGGAGTTTTCCATGCTAAACCTTTTAAGCACTTTCTGGATGTATGTACCCTGGGTAAGATCTATCATTCTTCTAGATCTATCTCTATAGATCTTCATACCGAGAATGTAGGATGCTTCTCCCAAGTCCTTCATGGTGAAGTTCTTTGATAGCCATACTTTGACTAATTGTAGCATCGGTATATCATTTCCTATTAGAAGTATGTCATCCACATACAATACAAGAAATATTACCGCGCTCCCACTAACCTTCTTGTAGACACATGGTTCATCTATGTTTTTGATAAAACCAAACTCTTTGGTTGTCTCATCAAAACGGATGTTCCATCTATGAGAAGCTTGCCTTAAACCATATATGGTTCGCAGCAGCTTACACACTAGGTGTTCATTTCCCTTGGAAAGAAAACCCACTGGCTGTGTCATATACACTTCCTCCTCAAGTTCCCCATTGAGGAAGGCCGTTTTCACGTCCATTTGCCAGATCTCATAGTCGTAGTAAGCAGCAATCGCAAGAAAAATCTGAATTGATTTTAACAGGGCTACAGGCAAAAAAGTTTCATCAAAGTCAATCCCTTGCCTTTGTTTGAATCCTTTTGCCACGTGCCTGGCCTTATAGGTCTCCACCTGGCCATCTACTCCAATCTTTCTTTTGTATACCCACTTGCACCCAATAGGATTAACACCTTCAGGCGCCTCAACCAGAGTCCATACTTGGTTGGTATACATAGATTCCATTTCGGATTTCATGGCACTATGCCATTTCTCTGAGTCAACACTACTCATAGCCTTATTATAGGTCACAGGGTTGTCATCATCAATGATTGACAACTCATTGTCATTCTCAATGACAAGGCCATAATACCTCTCAGGTTGGTGAGATACTCTCCCTGTCCTACGAATGGGCTGTTCCACAGAAGGTTGTTCAGTCTGAACAGGTGTTTCCACTTGATCCGTAGTAGTTTGTGCTTCTTGAACTTCATCAAGGTCAATTTTGCTCCCACTGTTTCCTTAAAGGATAAACTCCTTTTCCAAGAAGGTAGCATGTCTGGAGACAAACACCCGATGATTGGTGTAAAAGTAATACCCCAAAGTCTCTTTAGGATATCCCACAAAATTACATTTTACGGATCGAGATTCCAGCTTATCTGGGTCAACTTTCTTGACATAAGCTGGACATCCCAAAATCTTAACGTGTTTAAGACTCGGTTTCCTTTCTTTCCATATCTCATATGGTGTTTGAGGAACAGATTTGGAAGGCACCTTATTCAGTAAATATGCTGAGGTTTCCAATGCTTAACCCCATAGAAATACTGGAAGATTCGCATAGCTCATCATGGACTGAACCATGTCTAACAAAGTTCGATTTCTCCTTTCAGATACCCCATTTAACTGTGGAGTATATGGAGGAGTCCACTGGGAGACTATACCATTTTCTTTGAGATAATCTAGAAACTCTCCATTCAAGTATTCACCACCTCGATCTAATCGAAGAGTTATAATATTGTGTTTGGTTTGTTTCTCCACTTCATGTTTATATTCTTTGAACTTTTCAAAGGCTTCAGACTTGTGTTTCATCAAATACACATATCCGAATCTAGATCTATCATCTATGAAAGTAATGAAGTATAAAAATCCACCCATGGCTTGCGTAGACATTGGTCCACATACATCTGTGTGTACCAATTATAGCAAATCTGCAGCCCTCTCTCCATGTCCACTAAATGGAGATTTGGTCATTTTACCCGATAGACAAGACTCACATGTAGGATATGATTCAAAATCAAAGGGGTCAAGTAACCCTTACTTATGCAATGTCCGCAGTCTATTTTCACTAATATGACCTAGCCTACAGTGCCATAAATAGGTCAGATTTTCATCATCTCGTTTTCTTTTATTAGTTTGTTCAATCTGAAGTAAATCATGCTCTACGTCACATACATACAGACCATTATTTAAAATGCCACGTTCAAAAAGAACATTATCTCTAAGGATAGAACATTCATTATTCTTAATAATAAATGAAAAACCATCCACATCCAACATAGGAATAGAAATAATATTCCTCACAATAGAGGGAACATAATAACAATTATTCAAAATAATAGTCTTGCCCGTAGGCATATGTAAACTAAATGATCCTACAGATATGGCCGCAACCCTTGCTCCATTGCCCATACGTAGAATCACCTCATCTTTTTCAAGAGTCCTACTTCCCTTTAGTCCTTGCAACGAATTGCAAATATGAGAACCACAGGCGGTATCTAATACCCAAGTAGAAATTTGACCTAGTGACATATTAACTTCGATCATGAACATGCCTGAATCAGAAGCGGTAGTCTTACTACCCTTCTTCTTCTACAATTCTGCAAGGTAAACCTTGTAGTTCCTCTTCCAGTGCCCCAACTTGTTACAGTGAAAACAAACAGCTAAATTAGGACCAGTCAACTTGTGAGCATCTAGTATGCTCCAGAGTCATAGTGCAGAAGACATGACGAATATAGTAAATCTGTAAATGATAAACACATAACAACACTTAGCAAATATTCAATTTCATTTCAAAACACTATATGAATCGGGTCTTTATTCATAAGTGTCTCCCACTAGTTTATCTAATTTTTTTAACCCCCTAAGTGAAAATTAAGCATTCATAATGCTAGTGGGAATAGGGATCCTACATTCCATCACACAACCTCGGCTATGGCACGAACCGTCATGTGATGTTCAATAGGCAGACAACTCTTGTCAATTACATCTTATGTTATTCCCTAATATAAGTTTAGCCTTTTGAATAATTGAGTAACGGCTGTGGCACGACAAACTCAATATTCTAAGTCAAGTCTAACCCAACATTTCGTACAATTGAATCAGTCTCCAACGACCCACGGCTGTAGCACGTACCGACCTTTAGATTCTAATTCAATGTACACATCTCTATGTAATAGACAAGTATTTCTTATTTCGAAATCAAAGCCCTCGGCTGTAGCACGAAAGAACAATGATTTAAAAATAAGAACCGCTTTCTACCATGTTAGAAGGCTATGACCAACACAAGCCCGTTGTGTCATTGGCCAATTACTACTTGATATTATTTAATTTTAGAGGGATTATATTACGTTACAATCATAATCATATTATAAAGAGATTCTTCCTTTTAAATTAAATATTTCAAATCAATAATCGATAATCAAATGATTCCCAGATCGGGTGGAGCATTGTCAAGAGGCGTCACTTAATAACCCTTTCTTACAGATAAAAATCTGTTGTTGACAGAATCATCCTTTCTCTCAATATTGAAAATTCATATTCAATTACGTGTTTCATAAACACAAGAATCTCATGATCATATTCATAATATTTATTGTTAAGTCAAGAAATGTGTTAGATATATTTGATAATGTCATGGCTAATATGTCTTATGTTTAGCTTTCAGATCTTGTGTGAACAGGATAGATCAGTACTTAACTGTTGATCAGTACTTATACTGGAAGTCAGGACTTAAGGATATCAATACTTATATTATCAGGAGATAATCATCAGAAGATAGATATCAGAACTTAAGTGCTGAAGGACGATCAGATAAGGACAGTAGCTGATTAAAGGAAAGAAGATAGAGATAAAACATAAGAAGAGATATGCATGAAGAAGGAATTCCGTGAAGAATGGAATACTTGGAATAGAAGATATCTGATTGATATATTTTAAGAAGCAGAATTATATTCCATATCAATTAGCGATTATCTTGTAACTGTGTAGTATATAAACACAGGCATAGGGTTTACACTATAAGTGTTATCATTATCGAAGTTATTATTCTATATAACCCTAGCAGCTCTCGTGATATTGTTCATCC